>NC_137460.1:303021962-303202172 GCF_964235325.1 Thermobia domestica | reverse complement strand
CTTACTGGTGCGAATGAAGTAGAGGTATTTGGATTGAGCTAATGTGTTTGTTTGATGTCGGGGTGACCCTATTTCACTTTTGGGACCCCCACACATGGACCATAGCGAATGAGATAGAGATGTATTGGTTCGGGATTGCATTACCTATTGAAATTTTTGCTTATGTTTAGTCAGGGGGCAGGGGTCACTCAGGACACATAAGATCACCTTGATTTACATCAGGAGTTGGGGGGCGGGAGGGGAGTATCGGACCTCGTTCCCTTTGATGATTATTGATTTTGGAGCCTTATTACGTTATATGGAGGCGTATTTAAAATTATTTCCTTAAATTTGATAAGTACTTTGTGATCCACTTTGTTCCGCTTCAGGGGTGAACATGGATACCTTGCAATCGTTCCGAGTTCGATTCTTGGCGCTAGTTTAGGAAATGTTGAATTTAACGTCCCCCCGTGAAAACGATGGTGATGAGAAATGATAGGACGAAACAGGGGAAAACATGTTCCCTTTTTAGGGGTACAAAATTGCCAAAATATAAACGTAAGCAATACGTTGTACCACGTGTTTGGTCTTTTGGCCCAATTTATCCTCTTGGATGAGGTCCTATTACCTTATATAGTTATATGGGCGTATACAGGGGTTCATTATCTTTCATAAGATATGGATATATTTGTGCACCCCTTTAAAATTTGGGTGGAGTACTTTGCTCCACACCCTTCAATTTTGGAAATTGCCCAATTTAAACATTTGGTATAATAGTATAGGGCTCTAATATATATTATTATAAATTTGGGTTGTCCACCTCGTTCCTTTTAGGGGCACAAAATTACCAAATTTTACTGCAACCACGTGTTTGGTATTTTGGCTCATTTTATCACCTTGGATGAGGTCCTATTACCTTATATAGTTATATGGACGTATACAGATGTACATTTCCTATTATAAGACATAGGTACATTTGTGCACCCCTTTAAAATTTGGGAGGAGTACCATAGCCACCCCTTAAATTTTGGAAATTTTCCAGTTTAAGCATTCGGTATTATACTACTGGACTCTAATATGTATCATGATAAATTTGGGTGGTTCACTTCGTTCCCTTTTTAGGGGTACAAAATTGCCAAATATAAACATAAGCAATATGATGTACCACGTGTTTGGTTTTTTGATCCAATTTATCCTCTTGGATGAGAACCTATTACCTTATATGGTTATATGGTCATGTATAGGGGTCTATTCCCTATCATAAGACATAGGTACATTTGTGCATCCCTTGAAATTTTTGGGAATGGTTCCTTGGCCCACCCCTTAAATTTTAGAAATTGCCCAACCACGTGTTTGGTCTTTTGGCCTAATTTATTCTTTTGGATGATGTCCTATTACATTATATGGTTATATGATTATATATAGGGGTCTATGCCCTATCATAAGACATAGGTACATTTGTGCACCCCTTTAAAAATTTGGGAGGGGTACCCTGGCCCACCCCTTAAATTTTGGAAACCGCCCAATTTAAACATTTGGTATAATAGTATAGAACCCTAATATAGATCACTATAATACCCCTATGCACTCCTCTTAAGCTTTTTGATAAGAGAGAACCACGATACTTTAAGGTTACCTTCTTGGTCTTGGTGTTAGTTCGTGTAATTTATATCTTAAATAACATTGACGGTTTAGTTAAAATCATCTCAAAATATTTTAGCCAAAATTTTTCACTGAGTGCAAAGAGGGAATTGTTTCACGGTTAACCGCCAAACGTTATCCGGTTTTTAACTATTCGATTAAAAATTATCGGTTTTTAACTATTCGATTAACAAATAAACGGGTTTTAACTATTCGATTAAATTTTGAGTCCATTAATTTCCAGTTATTACAAAAGTTCAAGTGAAAAATTTGAAACTAAATTTTTTCGAACTCAAATTTTTCAAATCAAAAATATTCAAACTGAAATTTTCGAATTAAAAACATCAAAGTAAACTTTTCGAACAAAAAAGTTGAAATCAATATTTTCGAATTCAAATTTTCAAACAAAAGAAATCAAACTGAAATTTTCGAATTATAAACATCGAACCAAAATTTGAAATAAAACTTTTCGAATTTAACTTTTTAAACCAAACAATTTCACACTGAAATATTTTAAACTAAAAATTCTAAACTAAAATTTTCGAATCAAAACATTTCAAACCAATTTTAGAACTAGAAAGTTGAAACTAAAATTTTCGAACAAAAAAATCGAAATAAAACTTTTCGAATTCAATTTTTTTTAAACCACACAATTTCCCACTGAAATTTTTGAACTAGAAATTTTAAATTAAAATTTTTGAAAAATGAAATCAAAATTTTCGAACCAAAACATTTTAGTCCAAATTTTTGAACTAGAAAGTTGAAACTAAAATTTTCGAATTCAAATTTTTGAAACCAATCAGTTTCACACTGAAATTTTTGAACTAGAAATTTTAAGCTGAAATTTTTCGAAAAAATGGAATCAAAATTTTCGAACCAAAACATTTCAATCCAAATGTTAGAACTATAAAGTGGAAACTAAAATTTTCGAATTAAAAGTTTCAACCTGTTTTCGAACTAAAAAATTTTTATAACGAAATTTTCAAATCAAATTTTTGGACCTAAAATTTCAAACCAAAATTGTCGAACTGAAAGTTAAAGTTTCGAACAAAAGAAATAATTCGAAATTTTCAAACAAACTTCTTAAAATATTTAACCATAGCCGTTTACTGATTTTAAAATTTTAATTGTCTTGAAGAAATATTTGGGATTAAGTTTTGAGAGATGAACCGTTTGGTAAGCCATAGCCAGACCGAGACATTGATATTGCTTGAAATGAAGTTTAATCAAGCTTTATTTCATCAGACAGTACTAACTTACGATCCGTTTTAGTGCATTTTTTGTTTCAGATCAACGGCCAGCCATAATCGGACTTTTTTTTTCGTAACATCATGAAAGCACGCCAAGCTTCTTCTGGTCATAGCCGCTACGCTACGTAAAAACCTGAATCCCTACCACAGAACAAACATAAACGCATATTTTTTCAAGACCTTGAATCGAACCTGGGACCATTTTAAGAAAAGGTTACTTACCACAGCGATTCTCCTCTGATGAGATCAATCGACCCAGCCAATCTCTTGAAACAATATTATAATATAAACTAATCAACTTTCAATTTAAAGAAATCTTGATTTTGCATTTAAAATCACTCAGTTTTGTCACCGGTAAAGAATGCAGCATTGGCAGATTTCTTTGTGACATCATTTAAAGCTGAATTTGCTTGGTGTTCTGCAATAGGATTTCTTGAAAACGTGTTTGTGATGTTCTCAGTTTGATTTCTTCCCTGAAATACGATACCAGTGTTGTGCCGTTCTACTATTAAGGATCGCTGTTTCACAATAGTGCGTAAACTTCATTCGTCAGTCTTTCCATGAAACGTTATCGTACAGCTGATGCTGACACTTGCAGAAATCATCTTAAACGACCTTGCCACAGGAAGTCGCATTTGTTTTCATTACGAAATCCAACCATTCAACCTATCTTAAGTTGTACTTTGTTATTACAGGAGAGGGAGAGAGGGAGCGGTAGATGTTTAATGTCAACCTGTTGAACATCTTAGCATTTTGTTTTGTTTTGTTCTAAGGAGTACCAAGCCTGATTGATTTTAAGGTTTCTTGATCTCATCAGAGGAGAATCGCTGTGGTAAGTAACCTTTTCTTAAAATGGTCCCAGGTTCGATTCAAGGTCTTGAAAAAATATGCGTTTATGCTTGTTCTGTGGTAGGGATTCAGGTTTTTACGTAGCGTAGCGGCTATGACCAGAAGAAGCTTGGCGTGCTTTCATGATGTTACGGAAAAAAAAGTCCGATTATGGCTGGCCGTTGATCTGAAACAAAAAATGCACTAAAACGGATCGTAAGTTAGTACTGTCTGATGAAATAAAGCTTGATTAAACTTCATTTCAAGCAATATCAATGTCTCGGTCTGGCTATGGCTTACCAAACGGTTCATCTCTCAAAACTTAATCCCAAATATTTCTTCAAGACAATTAAAATTTTAAAATCAGTAAACGGCTATGGTTAAATATTTTAAGAAGTTTGTTTGAAAATTTCGAATTATTTCTTTTGTTCGAAACTTTAACTTTCAGTTCGACAATTTTGGTTTGAAATTTTAGGTCCAAAAATTTGATTTGAAAATTTCGTTATAAAAATTTTTTAGTTCGAAAACAGGTTGAAACTTTTAATTCGAAAATTTTAGTTTCCACTTTATAGTTCTAACATTTGGATTGAAATGTTTTGGTTCGAAAATTTTGATTCCATTTTTTCGAAAAATTTCAGCTTAAAATTTCTAGTTCAAAAATTTCAGTGTGAAACTGATTGGTTTCAAAAATTTGAATTCGAAAATTTTAGTTTCAACTTTCTAGTTCAAAAATTTGGACTAAAATGTTTTGGTTCGAAAATTTTGATTTCATTTTTCAAAAATTTTAATTTAAAATTTCTAGTTCAAAAATTTCAGTGGGAAATTGTGTGGTTTAAAAAAAATTGAATTCGAAAAGTTTTATTTCGATTTTTTTTTGTTCGAAAATTTTAGTTTCAACTTTCTAGTTCTAAAATTGGTTTGAAATGTTTTGATTCGAAAATTTTAGTTTAGAATTTTTAGTTTAAAATATTTCAGTGTGAAATTGTTTGGTTTAAAAAGTTAAATTCGAAAAGTTTTATTTCAAATTTTGGTTCGATGTTTATAATTCGAAAATTTCAGTTTGATTTCTTTTGTTTGAAAATTTGAATTCGAAAATATTGATTTCAACTTTTTTGTTCGAAAAGTTTACTTTGATGTTTTTAATTCGAAAATTTCAGTTTGAATATTTTTGATTTGAAAAATTTGAGTTCGAAAAAATTTAGTTTCAAATTTTTCACTTGAACTTTTGTAATAACTGGAAATTAATGGACTCAAAATTTAATCGAATAGTTAAAACCCGTTTATTTGTTAATCGAATAGTTAAAAACCGATAATTTTTAATCGAATAGTTAAAAACCGGATAACGTTTGGCGGTTAACCGTGAAACAATTCCCTCTTTGCACTCAGTGAAAAATTTTGGCTAAAATATTTTGAGATGATTTTAACTAAACCGTCAATGTTATTTAAGATATAAATTACACGAACTAACACCAAGACCAAGAAGGTAACCTTAAAGTATCGTGGTTCTCTCTTATCAAAAAGCTTAAGAGGAGTGCATAGGGGTATTATAGTGATCTATATTAGGGTTCTATACTATTATACCAAATGTTTAAATTGGGCGGTTTCCAAAATTTAAGGGGTGGGCCAGGGTACCCCTCCCAAATTTTTAAAGGGGTGCACAAATGTACCTATGTCTTATGATAGGGCATAGACCCCTATATATAATCATATAACCATATAATGTAATAGGACATCATCCAAAAGAATAAATTAGGCCAAAAGACCAAACACGTGGTTGGGCAATTTCTAAAATTTAAGGGGTGGGCCAAGGAACCATTCCCAAAAATTTCAAGGGATGCACAAATGTACCTATGTCTTATGATAGGGAATAGACCCCTATACATGACCATATAACCATATAAGGTAATAGGTTCTCATCCAAGAGGATAAATTGGATCAAAAAACCAAACACGTGGTACATCATATTGCTTATGTTTATATTTGGCAATTTTGTACCCCTAAAAAGGGAACGAAGTGAACCACCCAAATTTATCATGATACATATTAGAGTCCAGTAGTATAATACCGAATGCTTAAACTGGAAAATTTCCAAAATTTAAGGGGTGGCTATGGTACTCCTCCCAAATTTTAAAGGGGTGCACAAATGTACCTATGTCTTATAATAGGAAATGTACATCTGTATACGTCCATATAACTATATAAGGTAATAGGACCTCATCCAAGGTGATAAAATGAGCCAAAATACCAAACACGTGGTTGCAGTAAAATTTGGTAATTTTGTGCCCCTAAAAGGAACGAGGTGGACAACCCAAATTTATAATAATATATATTAGAGCCCTATACTATTATACCAAATGTTTAAATTGGGCAATTTCCAAAATTGAAGGGTGTGGAGCAAAGTACTCCACCCAAATTTTAAAGGGGTGCACAAATATATCCATATCTTATGAAAGATAATGAACCCCTGTATACGCCCATATAACTATATAAGGTAATAGGACCTCATCCAAGAGGATAAATTGGGCCAAAAGACCAAACACGTGGTACAACGTATTGCTTACGTTTATATTTTGGCAATTTTGTACCCCTAAAAAGGGAACATGTTTTCCCCTGTTTCGTCCTATCATTTCTCATCACCATCGTTTTCACGGGGGGACGTTAAATTCAACATTTCCTAAACTAGCGCCAAGAATCGAACTCGGAACGATTGCAAGGTATCCATGTTCACCCCTGAAGCGGAACAAAGTGGATCACAAAGTACTTATCAAATTTAAGGAAATAATTTTAAATACGCCTCCATATAACGTAATAAGGCTCCAAAATCAATAATCATCAAAGGGAACGAGGTCCGATACTCCCCTCCCGCCCCCCAACTCCTGATGTAAATCAAGGTGATCTTATGTGTCCTGAGTGACCCCTGCCCCCTGACTAAACATAAGCAAAAATTTCAATAGGTAATGCAATCCCGAACCAATACATCTCTATCTCATTCGCTATGGTCCATGTGTGGGGGTCCCAAAAGTGAAATAGGGTCACCCCGACATCAAACAAACACATTAGCTCAATCCAAATACCTCTACTTCATTCGCACCAGTAAGAGACGTGGTGGCTCAGTGGTAGAGCGTTCACCTCTGCTGTATGGGGTCCTGGTTCAAACCCCCGAGAAAATAGTTTTGTGGTGGACAACATTATGCTCCATTTTTCTCCCACACTTTCATTCCTTTCTCATCGTCACCGTCTCCTTTAGCCTAATCGTGGGACGTAAACTAAAGATTTCATTTGCACCAGTGTTAGTCCATCTCATCAAAGGGATAACAATCCGAACCGCATGAGCTCCTGCCGGGAATCGAACCCTGGTCTCCCACGTTAAAGGCGCATACGCTAACCGGTTAGCCACAAAGGAACTCCAAAGTTTTCGAGTTTCATATTAATACTAATTTATACTATTACTGGGGTCTACTAATTCATAATGTAATAGGTCATCAAGAAAGAAATCAAACCTTGTTTTGGTAATTTTATACCCATAAAAGGAAACGAAACAAGCCATCATAAGCTCCAAGCTAAAAATCACAGTTCAGTGACGTCAAACGAACATATTAGCTCGAACCAACTACCTCTAATTCATTCATACCAGTAGAGGTGCGGTGGCTCAGTGGTAGAGCGTTCACTTCTGCTGTATGGGCCTTTAGCCTAACCGGCATAATCGTGGGACGTAAAACTAAAGATTTCATTTGCACCCGTGTTAGTCCATGGATAACAATCTCCAAATTTTATGCCATAAAAGGGAACGAAAACATTCGTAAACCTGTACTATTTCATAACGTAATGAATCATCAAGATCATATTTTTAGTAATTTTAAAGAATCATCATGACCTCTGATCCAATACTCCCAATTCAATGACGTCATAGCCTGACCAAGGTACCTCTGATTCATTTACACCAACGTGCGGCTCCTGAATAAGCATAAGCAAAATTTCAATAGGTGACGCAATGCCGGTGCCAAAGCATCCCTGATTCATTCGTTATGGTCCATGGAAACCCAAAATTGGATAATCGAGAGTTAGGCCAAGTCAGGCCCTTACTACTGTAGCATACCGACGGACCACACAGATGTTATCGAAACTATTGTGCTATTCTTTCTTTGTATGCTTTGGCAGAAATTTCTTTGGATATCGAAGTCCGCTCACTTTTGTTCATTGCGGGCACATTGAGAAAAGCAATTTAGTAAACCAAGCTTTCTGTCTAAAATCTTAGGTTTTTTTTTTTTTTTTTTTTTTTTTTCATTGAGAAGCAACTTCAACTGGTTGCGCTCTCGAGTTTCTGCTCAATTACAGGTGGAACAGATTGGATTTCCGACCACAGCGGCTCAAGAGATCCTGTGAATCTGAACATTTTGCAAGCGGCTTCGGTTTCGGGGACACTAAAATGTCATGGGATGAATTTTCAGCAATGAAGTATCTTTCATTTAGTTGGTCGTGTTATTTGTTGCGCGGTGTGGCAGACAAGAAAGCTGTAAATATTTTCGAATTATGAAATTTTTAATTAAATTTTAAACGTACGTATAAGTGTGTAGTGTGTACATGAACGTCGAGTAGTTATCTCCAGATATGACAAAAAATATAGTCGTTTTTTTTTTAAATTGCCAAGGACCACGTGAGTACATTTCTTATCTTATGAACCATGTTTTAAAATATTATGCTGTCTTTTCGTAATCTACGTTGCTGTCTGGAATAGGCTATAAAACGTGTATATTTCAACACGAACGAAAGCAGAGGGTGGAATTTGGGGGTCCGGACCCCCCAAAATCCTTATTTTTGTGCAAATTTAGTCTAATTCTAGGGGCAAGTTTACAAATTTTAATATAATTTATCCTCAAATTGAACTTGACCCCCCAAAATATCTTTGACCCTTCCGAAACAAATAGGGGGCACGATGTCTCGGTGGTAGAGCGTTCACCTCCGGTGCTTGGGGTCCCTGGTTCGATCCCAGCTAGCGACGTGTGGACTTTGTGGTGGACAAACACCGCACTCGTGGGTTTTCTCGGGATTCTCCCGTTTCCCTCCACTTTCTTCATTCCACCATTTCATTCATTTCCCATTATCACCGTCTCCTTTAACCTAACCAGCATAAGCGTGGGACGCAAAACTTAAAGGTTTCCCTTTCATTTTTGTCCCGAAAAAATTCCTGCGTACGTGCTTATATTTCAATTATCTTTTATGAAAATGCTGTTCTACCCAAAAGTGTAGGGTTTGAAGTCTGAGCATTGGAAGCTAATTGTGCTATATATTGTGCTTATTATTATTATTATTATTATTATTATTATTATTATTATTATTATTATTATTATTATTATTATTATTATTATTATTACCCTGAAAGGTATGCAACCTACTTTCCAACTTTTTATCCATTGTGAACGAGGTCCAGCGTACCGGCACCTTTATTATTAAAAAAACACTATATATATATATATATATATATATATATATATATATATATATATAGAGAGAGAGAGAGAGAGAGAGAGAGAGAGAGAGAGAGAGAGAGATGAAAGGAAGATATCTACATGATCGAAAATGGCGATCGAATCCATACTTTTCGGGGTCCATGAGATGAACAGAAGATGCCGCTTAAATCCACAAATTCAGTCCCATTAGTACTCCTAAGGGGGGACGGGAACAGGTAAAGGTAATTGAAAATTACCGACATTAGTGTCAAATTAATAGTTTTGGGGCTCGATAAGTTCATTGGTGACAGTTTTGGTGCCCTTTATGTCCAAAATGAAACGTATTCTTCCCGTGCAAGCTATTCGGCTAATCTGTAATAATAACGAACGGAAGTTTCACATATTCAACCCTTTAATATATTTCTCGCTGCTCAAATTTACTCACTTGTGCAGTATATGTGTGTAAGTGTAAATAAGATCATATCTCTTTGTTAGTTATTCGCAAAACATACAAATAATAAAGAAGGAGGATTTTAGCAGAAGTCCGAAAACTAAAAAAGTTAAATTAAAACCTGTTGCTTTAAGTATTATTTCTGTTAGCAAAATACATTGTATAATGCTGCAAACACATTACAGCAAATAAGATTACTAGCATCAGACGAAGAAATAGTTTTTAAATTATATTTTCCGGTTTTTGCTAATATTTCCGAACAAATTATTTATTTATTAATTACTTCATTTTTTTTTTTTTTTTTTTTTTTGGAAATTTCACCGATCTTTATAAAATGTTTGAACATAGATGAGGTTCGGGATGTTTTTTATTATTTAACTTTGAAAATGTAACTTGGGGGAAGAGGAGAGGGGAAAATGACAGATATTAGTGTCGAATCAATAGTTTTCGGGGTCGCTGAGATGAACAGTGACACTTCCGGTCGTTTAAATCCAAATTCAGTCCCAATAGTACTCTAAGGGGTAGGGATGCGCACGAGACGAGTCGAGACAGGATTTTCCTGACAAAATTCGAGTCGAGACACGGCTCTTCCAATAGAAAAAATATAAATTTTTTGAGACGAGACAGCCACAAATCTTGTCTCGTTCGCATCCCTACTAAGGGGGAATGGTGACATGCAAAGATAATTGAAAATTACGGACATTAATGTCGAATTCATAGTTTTGGGGCCCCACAAGTTCATTGGTGACAGTTATAGTGCCCTTTGTGTCTAAAATGAAACGTATTCTCCCCGTGCGAAAAACGGGTATTCTGCTAGTCTGTCATATTAACGAACGGAAGTTTCACATACTCAACCCTTTAATATATTTCTCGATGCTCAAATGTACTCACTTGTGGGGAATATGTGTGTATATGTAAATAAGATCATCTCTCTTTTTGAGTTATTCGAAAAATATACAAAGAATAAAGAGGGATAGTAGAATACAGGCACTCTGCCTGAAATTTGATCCATCCCGTTCCTAGAATTCGGAGGCAGGTTTCAACAATCCTTTAGTTGTTATGCTCATAGCCTTTTAGGGCTACCACCAGGAGGCCGTGGGAAAATTTTGGTTGTGGGAACCCGCTGTTGCTATGCTCATAGTCTTGGACGCCTACCAGATGTAGAAACAAGATGGAACATGCCTTTTTCGTGTTCTTGTCGTGTATTGGCTAGTAATTTGAATCCCCAAACCCCCACCCCTCCTGCGAATAGCGTTAGCGGAACGTATGTGCTTGTGTAGATCATTATGTTAGCAGCTGTTGCAAAGGAAGAAACGTCAAATTTAAACATGTCATCGTCAATGAGTTTATTAGATAAGCTTAATAAGCCATCAATGGTACCCTTTACAAAAATGCGAGATTTGGAGATTGGAGTACCATTTCGTATTGTAAACTGTGAGATAATTACAACAGTATATGTCAGGAAGTCATGTGTGACATTTAAAGGAGGCGAAAAAGTGATTTTACCAGGACGTTGTACTGAAAAATTGGAAGCAGATAATGGTGCATTATTAACGTATTTACAAAGTGGAAATGTATGTTTAATATATAAAGGAATGAAGATTAATGTATCTGGGCGTAACATGCACGATCTTGAATTTACTGAACTGGTTTACTCATCGTAAGTGTATGGTGGCACTTACAAACAAGATGAAACATGAAGTTTCCTCTTCGTCCCCCTTCCTCTTCATGCATGCGCAGTCATCTGTATGCATAGTGTCGTTATTCTGTGTTGATCAGCTACTGGATACCAAGAAAGAGTACTTGTTAAATGTGGAATATGGACTTAATTCAATGAAAACGAAATTAATTTGTATTGGACTGGATAGTGATACATTTGAGCCAGTTATTCGTGTTGGTAAAGGACTTGTGTTTGGAATGGAGTTAAATGTGGCTGAAACTTGTACATTTGACCCCGTTTGTTACGGACTATTCAAATTCTCAAGTGGAAATTACATTTATAAAATCTGTTGGTCGAAAAAATGAACTGGTGGTGCGAAAACTAATGGGTGAAAAATTAGTGATGTTAGAGAAGAAAGGAACACTTCATGCTCCTCGAAACACTGTATACTTAACTTCAAGTGATTGGCTTTATTTATTGGAAATATTACAATGTATTGAACATGCTGTGAAAAACAGTAAAGTTTGCAGTGTTGTGCTACGTGAATATTTTGACTTGTGTACAGATACTATTCGTAATCATGTACAATCGCAGTGTCTTACATGCAGAGGACTTACCGGAATCATATTATTAATGGTATGAATATCAGTTTTCCAAGTGTCTCTGGTGATAAGAACAGCGATGTAAACATTGATGGTGAAAGATTAAAATTAGAAATGAAAGTATTTTGCAAACAAAAACTCATAGATTCAATTATGGCTGATTTATTTGATAGTGTACAGACACAGCCATGGTGGGGGGAAACCGATACTTAACCTTCGGAGGATATCAATGAAGTGAACGTCTCTTCATAAAGAAGAAGAAAATTGATTTGTTTTTTCATGTATACTAAACAACGTAATAACAAATGTAATAAAAATATATATAGTGAAAGTGAAATGTTTTGTTTTGTGTGTGTTTTGTGTTCGTTCATACACCTCAATATGATAGGATTTTTTGATTAGTGTACTAATTTTTTATGATAAGAAAAATCATAACATATTTTTCTTCGTGTACTATAAGTGATATGTATAATAATAATAATAATAATAATAATAATAATAATAATAATAATAATAATAATAATAATAATAATAATAATGAAATCAAATTTTTGAAATGAATGTTAAAAAGCTAGCATTTGAAATTATTATTATTATTATTATACAACTCTGTCTCAAGTATGATAGGACTTTTTTATTTTAAAAAAATGAACTAAAATAATAATTATTATTTTTAAAAAACAGAACTCCTATCATAATAATATTGAATTCACATACTTGGTTTAATTTACGAAAGAATAACTGATTAAGTATTTGAATTCATTATTATTATTATTATGTAGTTATGTGATTACATCATTGAGATAAAAAGATTAGTTTTAGAATCTTTTTTTAAAAAACAGTATGAAATTCTTTAATTCAATGAGTTAAAAAATATGTTTTTTGATATGTGTATTTAATTACATAATTATCATAAAACATATTTATTAGGAAGTGGAAAAAATAAGAAATAAAACATTTGTTTTCAGAGAGAAAAACAAGAATACAACGTATTTATTGATGTTGATGATGATATTTACACAATTAAAACGACGGTAAGTTTAATACATTTTTTAAAAGACAGTACGTTAGATTTTTTTCATTGTACAGTTGATGATAACTTCACAGTAGCCATATACTGTTTACTGATGCTGTCCATATACACGTACACAGATGTGTTTTTTTACACAGTTCAATTAATGATAACTTCACAGATGATACTACTGCTGTTGATGGTGACGAAACGAAGATGGAAGTCATACTGTACAATGATGTTGCCCATACACACGTTGACGATCTTTTACTCTCTGAAATGAAAAAAATTGAAAAACAACTTAAAATTTATTTTATCTATAATCATGAACAAATAAAAAACAACAAATGATAACATATACAAACACATTATAATATAGAAGAAGAAATAACTACCTGCAATAAGAAAAATAGCTAGAATTTTATCTATAATGAAAAAAGTATTCAAAACAAACGAAGAAGAAGAAGAATGAAGACATGATGATATGTATACAGGAGAAATGATTACCTGTAAAAGTAAATACAGCAAGCGGCGATCATTTTTTTCGGGAGTTGATGAGAAAGTGTAATGAAATTCATTTAAGGACTTTCCTTTAGCTTTGAAGCAAAAGAAAAGGTGTGAATAATGTCCACATAGGGACGATTTCACACTTTGAATTTGTTTATTATTAAATGTATAAAAAGTGGAATTTCTACTTAGAAATTGAATATGTTGCATTACATAAGGAGAAAATCCAAATGTATCGAAGTAGTGGGCACGTCGATCAGTATGAATATATACGGAAATTCAGTGTGTGCCAAGTTTGTTCGAGGGATCTGTATTTATGATGATAGCTGCAGGTAGTGGAACATGTGTTGGTAATTGATTGGCTGCATATACGCCAACGAAATGATTGTGAAATAAAGAATTTGTTTGCAAAGCATTCAATAAATCTAGTGTAGAGGACATCATGTATAAAAATGCAGACATGTATATATATGGTATCGTCCCTTTAAAAATCCATGATGATGTTCCTCTGATGATCCACTTCTAAGAGAGATTGGAAATCGCCATATGTGATTCATGAGACAGGTGCTGGTAGAGGATTCTTAAAATGAACTTCCAGACGAACACATCCATGTTTGATGAGGTTCCAATTCTGCACAGCGCTGGCTTCTCCATCTTGGATAATGTCGAAAACAAAGATAGTGTATCCTTGAGGAAAGGCAAGGCGAGGAATATTGTTGCCATGATTGGGAAAGTGAATACCTGATCCACAGAATAAGGTATGATATGAGGAAACAGAGGTTGTTTTCGAAATTCGGTTGTAAAGGTTTTGAAGGTACAGGTTTACCATCAATGTATAGAGAGGAGAAATTGATGACAAAATGTTTGAAGTGAAACGGATTTGAAGTTATTGTTCCTGTATAGGCATCATTTTGTGTAAACGCCACAATCACTCGAGTTGGTAATACTCCCAAAAATAAATTATCAATTGTTTTTGATTCAAGATTCTTTGGAATGACGAATGACTTCATTTGCACTCTTGTGAGAGGATATTTGGCTGTTGTTGATTGTAGAAGCTTGTTATGTGCTAGTTTTATTGTAGGACTAACATTAATCTTTTTAATATGTAAAGCAGCGTCTAAAATATTCACTTTAGCCTCAACAAACGAATCGCTAGCGATGAGACAAAAGTTTGGCTTTGCAGGAATTAACTTGAGATAATTCTACTCCTTGGATTAAAAATTTATCTTGATTAAAAATATCACAATGAAAATGTCCAAGCATGTCGAATTTTGCACTTTTTTGTTAATTCATAACGTTGTTGAAATCCTCTATTACCACTAGATATGCAGACTAGATGTTGCATCCATATGTCCAGCAGTATCTTGAAATCAGAATGCACATTGAAGATGAGTATTTTTAGCAGAATCATCATAATTTAACAGTTTTTCAATGTATGATCGATATTGATGATTATGAGATGGAAATGAAATCAGTTTGTCATTTAAATACACTTTTACTTCACTGAACATAGAATTTAAAAAGTCATTAATAGGAGCCACAACTTTATCACTTTCAACAAATGCTGATCCATCAGGCTTAACGATTTGAGCTTCGATGTAAAGAAGAGTATGTAGTAGATCTATGTATTCATCACTTGTTCCTGGGATGACAAATTCTATAGGAGCATTATCAGCTAGTGAACTGATTGGTTTGTATGTAACAACATGATTATCCAATATACTGGTTGCGTTGGTTTTGTAGAAAAAATGTCTAGTTCACTTTTTACACACTCACAGGATTGATGATGTAAGAAAGCCATGATGGTGATGATTTAATCAAAGATATCGTGTGATAACTTCCTCTTCTTATAAGAGTGATTTTTCTTTGTTTTCTTTGTACGTTTCCCTTCTTCTTGCGCTTGATGATGTGTAATGTTGAAGGGTTAAAGATGGAATGATGTGTAATTCTTCTTTTCCTTCGTTGATATCCAGATCCTAGCATATATTTCAGTTTATTTTTTGCTTATATACATGTTGACATTTGTCTTGACTTTACCTATATTTACTAAGGTAATGATCACATAAGTATTTTAATTTTGACCACTGACCTCGCTCCTCAAAGCAGAGATGATGCATGCGTCTGAGTCGATCACAGCTTATCATGTTCAGGTTTCCTAACACATTCTACATTTCTCCTGAAGTCAGAATTGATTAAACCGACAAGGGGTCACAGTAGAGGTTATATTCGTTATTTGCGCACTCTATAATGAGAAACTTTACTACAGTATGTTAAAGGAATCACTTCTCAATGCTTTAAGGAAATCTGGGGGCCTCGTTTGGTTGGAACCCATTATAATCTATCGAGTGTCTCGAGATCTCCGCTCTACTTCTGAACGACGGACGTTCTCTTTCGCAGTGTACAAAATAACAGTGTATCGGTACGTTTAGTTTTTTTTTTTTTTTTTTTTTTTTTGGTGCGATACATCATCCAAGCTAACGGGTTACAACTAAAAATCTGCACAAAATGTGCGGAGTCATAAAATAAAACCTATTGACACAGTCATCGCTATTCTTTGGTATGTTGATAGTACACTCTTTGTCTAATTCACAATATGTTTGCTTTCTTTCAAATGCGAAATAACTGGTAGAAAATGGCGTCAAAGGAAGAAGTCCTCCGTGCACGCATTGTAAATTTCCATGAAAAACATCACGAATTGGGGAAATCATATTTTGTGAAACACTTTGCTGCTGAAGGTGTGCCAAAAAGAACAATTTATGCGATACTTAAATCCGGAACAATAGAAAGAAAAGCAGAAAGTGGTCGAAAGGCAGCAATTATGACGAATAAAAATAAACAAAGACTAAGAAAGATGTTTGACAAGAAAGACAACATTAGTCAGAACGACGCAGCAAAAACATTTAAGTGTTCACAACAATACATATCTAAAACATTAAAATCAATGGGAATCAAAGAATGCAAAAAGGAAAAAGCTCCATCTTACACAGACACGAAAATAAAGACTGTGAAATCAAATTGTCATTGGATGGTCAGAAATTATACAGGAAAATCGTTTGTTTTGGATGATAAAAGTTACTTTAGCCTTTCTAAATCCCAAATGCCCGGAAATGACATATATTATTCCTCAGACAAGCAACACATTCCTTCTAATATAAAATATAAAGCCAAGCAGAAATTTGAAAGCAAAGTGATGCTTTATTTAATTGTATCGGACAAAGGTGTGTCGCAGCCTTATTTCAAGCCTAGTGGGTTAGCAATCAATCAAGATGTATACGTGAAGCAATATTTTCAAAAGATCTTAGTTCCCTTTATACGAAAATATCATTCTGACAATAATTTTATTTTCTGGCGTGACAAAGCCAACTCTCATTATGCGAGAAAGGCTCAGGAGTACCTCATGTCCCAAAACATCCCTTTTGTGACCAAAACCAAAAATCAAACTAACTTGCCCCAGTGCCGCCCAATCGATGATTTTTTTGGACAATTGAGTGACAAGGTGTACAAACATAATTGGAAGGCAAAAACTGTTCAGCAGCTTCAAAGAAGAATACGAAATGTTTAAAAGAAATTGACCCAACTGGCGTCCAAACAGCCTGTGCGTCTATTCCAACACGTTTGCGGACTGTAGCTGATCACGGACCATTTGCAATGTGTCATTAGTATTTTCTTTTCTGCCTATGTATATACTGTAAATAAACGTTAAAACATAGTTTCCATTTGTCGTCTGGTTGCTTTTATCTTACCTCACATTTTGTGCAGATTTTTAGTTGTAACCCGTTATTATGCTACATTTCTTGAAGATACCAATATGCTCTGAATAAACAAATAATGATTTGCTGCAGATTTAGATGAAAATTCAAAACTAAGTTATTTCTAGTTAGCAAGTACTAAAAAGAAGTTCTTCGTCCAACTGTTAGGCGATCGAATCTTTATTCGTCTTCAAGAATATACACTTCATAGAACTTCTGTACAGACAAACGTGCTGACATCCTTCGCGTCGATAGTAAAGTATATTGGGAGCAATTGCTGGTATATCTGCTAGTTGTATATACCCCAGTCGTACTTCACCCAGGTGTTCTTCGAGAAAAATCCTCGTTGTAGCCAATGCAATACGCGCTATTTCAGGAAAATTGAAGGTTCCTGTAGATATGCAGGGAAACAATTGTTAAAAGATCATTATCCAACATTATTTTGAAAGTTCTTGAAAGTTTGCGCAATTTATTTTTTGTTAGAGTTTCGTGGTCCATATGTCAGAATCACGTGACTAAATTGTAATTAGTATACATTCGCTATCTTCGCTTGTCCAGTTTTTAGCGATACTTCGCCTTATGCAGAGTCGTTTTGACGTATGATTAGCGTCATACTAAAGGCCCGACTACTGCAGGAAACATGTTAGTCGAACTCTTTATTGTGGCACTAATCACGCGTCAGAAGGATTCTGCATAAGGCCCACAATGTGTAAACACTTTTCTAAAAATTCAGGCTCTGCTGCGTCCTGTAACGTCCGTTTGCGCCACCTAGAAGAGTTACTGTTTCATTGGTTGGGTTGACTAATGCCTGCTTTTAAATCCACTATGTTACTACGATAAGTGCTAATCATGTCATTGTTGGTAGTGTTTGCATGCAAATTTCGGTTTTTTCCAAGTTAGCTTTTTCCTACAATTCCCTACGATGTTTCTTTTTTTTCAATTACGATCTTTTTAATATGAAGAAAAGGGATGAAAATCTCATATTCATAGTTTTCGCTAGTTCAAAATTTCTTCTCGTGGTTGTCCTTGATTGTTTCTCATGTTCTTCTTTCGATCGTCTTCAATGCAGGTGTTAATAAGCATTTCGTCAGCAGAATTTGAGTTGATCACTCTCTTCCGGGTTTTCCTTTTCGTCCAACTTCAAACCTTGAAGAGCAATGGAATAGACTTTGTAATCATTTTGCAGTTTTAAACTGATCGTAGCACAAATTCAGACTCTCTCTCTCTCTCTCTCTCTCTCTCTATATATATATATATATATATATATATATATATATATATATATATATATATATATATATCTGGGCCAATAAATTTACAATTAAATACTTTTGCATTTCCTTTTTTCTTGTTTACTATCCGTATTTTCTCTTTTTTTGAATGCAAGTGTGGTGTGGCGTTTGTAAAAAAAATGGTTGCTGGTGTCTGGCATAACAGGGTTGATATGTTTAAAACAAGTGTTTGAAACATGTTTAAAACGAGGGCTGTTGTTTTATTCAGTTTGTTTTAAACGTGTTTTTTTATGCTGGTTGGACATGTTTAAAACAACTAAAATATCAGATTGAAGAAGCTAATTTAATTTTATAACAAACAACCCATCCTCCGCACGATTTGTGCATGGAGTAAATTACAAGCAGAGTTATATTCTTATTATAATAGCAATTACTGAACGAAATTCTGCACATCAGTGTGAGTATAACTAAACCAACAGAAATTCAAGTGAAGTATTTGAACATTTCTTAATTTCCAAGAATAACGCAGGTTAAACACACTATACACTATTCTAAGATCCAAATTCACAAGTTCAAAACTTGGGTATTTTTTGATCACTATCTATATATATAAAAGAGAACGCACAAAATCCTTTGTCCGCTCATCACGCTAATACGGCTGAACCGATTTCTTTCATTTTTGGGGGGTTGTTAGGATTTGGACCCTAGATGGTTTTTATCATATCACTTTAATTTTCAATTACCAGTGTCTTGAGATAATTGACCAATCAGGTGTCAATACGTACAAAAAATCCTTTGTCCGCTCATCACGCTAATACGGCTGAACCGATTTCTTTCATTTTTGGGGGGTTGTTAGGATGTGGACCCTAGATGGTTTTTATCATATCACTTTAATTTTCAATTACCAGTGTCTTGAGATAATTGACCATTCAGGTGTCCATACGTACAAATCCTTTGTTATTAGTTCATCATAGGTATAAAAATAAACGTATTTATATGCAACCCGCATGACCCTGTGACTCGGCGGGTTAACATAACTGACAGGCGCTATAAATCACTTGAAAGCGAAAAAGTAAAAATTATCTAAGTAACAAAGTTTATTGCGTTCCGGGATGACCGCAGCGAAGCGGGGCGGGTTGGGGTGACCGCAGCGAAGCGGGGCGGGTTAACATAAATGACAGGCGATATAATGTTAACATTAGTGCAATCTTCTATGGTTTTTATCATATCACTTGAAAGCGAAAAAGTAAAAATTATCTAAGTAACAAAGTTTATTGCGTTCCGGGGTGACCGCAGCGAAGCGGGGTGAACGCTGCTAGTCATTTCCATAATAATGACAGTTCTCACGCCATAAGCTAGAAGAAATGCTCTGACAAATACAACTCATAGAAAAGAGCAGTGACTAGCCTACAAGAAGCAAATTACATTTTAACTAAACAGTTTTCAAGAAATATCTCTATCCGCAACATGGGTAGCTAATAATGATTAGTGTCTACGGCAGGGTGCGAAATCGTTTGAAAATGGTGGGGAGAAAAAGTTCAGTGATCCACACTAATGCCTCACTGTACTTCACACATGAAGTGGGGGCTCCAAAAAGTTTAAATATTCATGGATTACTATTAATAATAATAATAATAATAATAATAATAATAATAATAATAATAATAATAATAATAAATGTTCAAACTAGTCGTCATTGTTATTTAAAATACTTTAGAAATGTTATTCATTCATTTAACCTGGTACACTTAGCTACTACATTTAATATACACTTCAGTGCGTATGGCCCAGGGTTAGACTCCCGTGGGAGCACAGTCCCCTTGTGTTTACCATCATATGGAGGACTGCATTCACGAAAACAGTGGTATAAGATCTAGGGGTCAGAAATAAGGCACCTGAGAAGCGATGTGCTAACCAAGCATTAGACCTACGAAGTTGAAGCGCTCCAGCTGGCCAGTCATAGATCTCCATAAGCTGTAGAGTCACAGTATAGTTTATATTATTATTATTTATGAAATTCCCGTTTCTTCACTAAGTATTTATTTCTTCGTAGACATGAAATGTGTACATTACGATGGTTTTAATTCGCCTTAAAACAGGGGCGGATCCAGGACCGACTTCTGGGGGGGGGCGGTGGGTTGCCATATTGCTACTTTTAAGGGCTCCAAACTTTGGGATGAGTTTTATTTATATATATAAAATAGGAAAGTTTCCTCTTCTGGGGGGCGATCGCCTCGATCGCCCCCCCCCTGGATCCGCCCCTGCCTTAAAATGGAGATCCACGTTTCATATAGCCTTGGTGCCAGAAAGTGACGTCGAACTCAAACCAACATTTCTCTTCCAGTGATTTACAACACAACTAAAAGCTCATGAATCCCTTTTAGTTGGTTGGTTGGAGTTACGTCCTTTCTAGCACCGAGGTTATATAAGACATGGACCCACAGTTTCACGAATCACTTTCACACAAAACAAGCAAACTCATTCTAACCTCACATCTTTTATTTTGATTTCACTTTTTTCTTACCCTTCCTGTCTCGAATGTAAATTGAGGGCCCGAGGTGGCCCAGTGGTAGAGCGTTCATCTGGTGATTGGAGTCCCGGGTTCGATTCCAGCTCCCGTCAAGTGGACTTTGTGGTGGACAAACACCGTGTGCATGGGTTTCTCTGGGTTCTCCTGTTTCCTCCCATTTTCTTCATTCCACCATTTCATTCGTGTCTCATCACCGTCTCCTTTAGCCTAGCCGACATAACTGTGGGACGTAAAACTCAAAGATCTCGAATGTAAATTGAGTAGTAGTTCTGAAACTACTTTAAACACTAGGTGCTGTCCCATTCAGCCTGGGCACTGGAAAGGGACACTAAATATAAATCAATTCAAACCGGTAACACATTACATTACTGAAATACAAATCACTCTGTAATAATTTTTAATTAGTATATTGTGAATGGGCTACTTATTGGCACAGGTTTTGAGAGAGAAGAGACGCTCCAGTACAGAATAAGGAAAGCATTATGCTATGGTATAGCTGTTTCTGTTATGTATTGTTTCATTATGTAATATTAAAATAAACATTCATAATTTGATTTCAGTTTTGTGTCTATCTTTAAATTAGGGTCTATATTTCTGGTTCTCTTTTCTCTCTGGAAGCGCTCCGGCACAGATAAATTTAGCTCTACAACCCTGCTTATTGGGAATAAAGTCTATTATTGTGGCTTGTATCTATTGTGCCTATTGATCAACATCAATTAAAACATGAGTCCGAGAGAGCATGAAACGGGAGTTGACCAGGTAATTTCAAATTCACAATATTTGAAAAGGAGGATGGGGGATATTATAACTCAAACACAGTAACCAGTTTTACAGCAAAACCAGAGCACTGACAGAGCAGGCGAAAAAGTCGCTCTTGAACTTCTATTGAACATTATACAGGTAGTACTGTATAAATAGTAACTGGCTTAGCAAAATAAAGAAAAAAGTTCTACAATAGACGCAAATGTCAAAAATTTTTATGAACGTTTTAGTTTATTTTGAAATACAGATTGACTAACATATAGTATGTTTAATAATAAATATGTACAGTACATTCTAACAATAAAAATGGAAAATTACTCTTAATTAGCTCTGTAGAAAGGACGCAGAATTAAAGCAAAAATGAGACTAGAAATCTTAAACTGCAACATCAAACAAAAATAAAATTTGATACCTTTAATACATATAATAGCTTTCTACAATATTTCACGATTTGGAACATGTGAAAAACTGCATATCAATGTCTCGCACGCTGAGCCCTCTATACTATATTAGTAATTTTGTAACTGTTTGTTCATTTCAAGCAAACAACTACAGAGAAAAGAAATGAGTCAATAAGAAAACTGTCAGCTTCAACCACCCTCATCGACTCTCCTCCGACCGGTCATAAATAAGCACTCGTACTGAGTTTGGTGACATCGTTCACCACTTAAAGCATTTGCACACGTCCCCGGCAATGCCGGATCCGGCACCGACAATGCCGGAACCGGAACCGGGGCTGATTTGCACACACAGCCGGCAAAACCGGAGCCGGTTCCGGCAATGTCAGTGCCGGCGTTGCTTTGCACACACATCCCGGTAATGCCGGTGTCGAGTAGTTTTGAGTTTGAACGTGAAGTAGAGAACAGAGTCCAGCAATAAATAAACGATATCTCCTTGCCTTGCTGTATTTACGGCGAAGAAAAAGGAAACAAAGCAGCATTAGAAAGATTTGGATCTATCCATTGTTGACAGTGCGTCATGCGGAAGGTTCGTTTTACACATTATATGAAAAGCTGCCGAAATATGATTCGAAATTTTTAAATTACTTTCGCATGTCTAAACAAACGTTAGATTTCTTAGTACAACGAATTAGTAATCATATTCAGCGCTGTTCAGATTTTTTTTTTCAAGACCAGGGTAATATTACAAACTGACTTGAATAAATGGAAGGGTCGTTCAATATCCGAGAAATAGCTCAATGCAAAGAACAAGGTTAATTTTATTACGTCAATCAAGTGACGTAGGAGCATTAACGTCTAAATTCCCAAATATCTTTTGTTTAGTACACAAAGGTTTATCGTAAATTGGTCCGTATATAGGGCCTAATCAAAAGCATTCGCAGAAAAACATGGCTAAATTAATAATTTTGACAAGTCACAATAGGTAGTAACCCTATACTTAAACCAACAATCCAATAGTGTCAAATTGTCAAGAATTTGCGAAAACTGGTGGCAAATTGTCCGCTTTGTCGAATTTTGGTGGCAAATTTTCCGCTTTGTCGAATTTTGGTGGTAATTGACCGCTGGTAAATTGTCCGTACCCCGAAGAAAACATCAAAGTGGCCCATTTCTATGTCTTAGATTGTACATTTTATTTTCATTTACATATAATCTACATTTTATGTATCAACTGTAAGTAAACAGAAAGCGTTTGAATCACTATTGTTTTATATTATCCTATACATAGCTGTCGCTTCTCCTTTGAGTTGAGTTGATTTTTAGTTTAGCTTCCCGTTCAGCAGCGAGGCTATATGAGACGTAGACCTACTGATGAACGTGGAATCCGAACCACATGAGCTCCCGCCGGGAATCGAACTCGCTTCTCCTTTCTTTGTGGGCCGCGGTGGCTCAGTGGTAGAGCGTTCACCTCTGGTGCTTGGGGTCCCCGGTTCGATCCCAGCCCTCGCCAAGTGAACTTTGTGGTGGACAAACACCGTGTGCGTGGGTTTTCTCGGGGTTCTCTTGTTTCCTCCTACTTTCTTCATTCCACCATTTCATTCATTACTCATCATCACTGTCTCCTTTAGCCTAACCGGCATAATCGTGGGACGTAAAACTCAAAGATTTCTTTTTATTTCACTTTCGTTTCTTTCTGTCCATAGTGTCGAAGTCTTGTGCAAGGTATGTATATACTTCTCTCCAGGCTTTCTGCTTTTCGACCTTGTCTTTATAGGAGTCTGTAGTCTTGTCCCATAGACGAGGTCTCATTTCCACTAATTCAATAAAATTCGAAACACTTTAGTCATTGTCACTCGATGAACGATGAAACGAATTGTCTGTGAAGCAAGACTTCAGTGCACTGCAGAAAATAATCCACTAAATCAAAAAGGTACTTCAAGCGGAAATAAGTAACATATAGCTACACTCACGCAGAAAGGATGGCACTCCAGAATGGTTCCATATAAATGATAAACATCAGTTTAATCCACTCCCTGTCAACTTGACCTACTTCTGTCCTTGATCCCCTGTGCGCTTGCATAATTGCATATAGATAGACGAATCGAGTACATTTCTGGAATCAAACGGAGGAAACGAAACTAAATTATAATTTTTTTCAGCATAGGATGATTTTTTCCAGGGAAAATTTTGTTCTAGATAGGCCTACTTATGTAGTATGTCCGATATAACATTCATAGATAACGTTTTGCAATGCATCTTGCATCTTGTAAAACAAAAACCTAGGCTATTTCGGCTGTAGCCTGTTGTGTTGATAAGCATTAAATCAAATCATCCTGCTATACAAGTTACTCTTCTTTATGCATTCCTTGCTCTCTTTCAACAACCCCCCCCCCCCTCCAAATTATGTACTATGATCTTGCAGGAGCCAAGAAAGATAATTCACACAAAAGGAAAATGCTTAGAAGAAACCTAATCGCTATCAATGATTGATGCAAGGAGTCTTGCAAACTATTATTTTTCTATATTTTCCCCTCGGGGGAGCCTAAACAGAAGATCGAAAAAACAAGGTGGTTTGCTCTTTGCGTGTGTAGATGTGTGCGCACAAGGTATATGGCCTTCTTTTGGTTTCTTTCTCTTTTTTTCACTTTTGTTGCCATAATTTTAACATCTATTTAAATTTCTCAAAATTGAAACAGGCTGAGATCACGCTATTTAAAATAATAATAATAATAATAATAATAATAATAATAATAATAATAGGTTCCGGCCGGAAAGGCAGCATTGCGGCTTCCTATTCACTCAGTCCACAATCGTTCTATGGAACAAATGCCAGACAAGACAGAGTACATGAATATTTTTATTATGATCTATAGGGTAAAACACCATGCAACCACAAGAATGGAAATTTTCTTGTTCTGTTTGTGCTCCTTTAGTTCTTTCTGTAGTTGTGTTGTAGTTTTTACTTACTTTAATTTTATTTACAACCTTTGTTATGCTTGCGAATGCCTACTTCTACGATTATGATGGAGATTTAAACCCTTGTTTTCTTATTACGAAGGTTATTCATACCCTACATACTGAGTTGCATAATTAATAGGATAAACACTGGACAACTATCCGAGATTCAAAATTTCTTCGTATCTCCATTTTGTTCATTTCCGCCATGTTGATTTTTTAAATTATGACTTCATATATGCTAAGACATATTCTTTATCAAAACGAATCCAACGACCCCTTTGTTTAAATCGTTTAAGTAAGTTTGAGCTGTAGAAGATAACAAATTAATATACATACATACATCTGTGAAACTCACTTTCCGCGTTGCCGTAGTTGGATAATTTAAACAAGATCCGAATTTCGCTTGCTGAGAATTTATGTAAATAGCAAGCCGCTATATTTGTGGTACCTCATAGTCATTTTGATTATTTCATTCTTCATTATATATTCATATGATGTGAAAAAAAGAAAATAAAAAAACAAGTAAACAAAAAATTCAAATACAGGAAAAGAAACAAGAGTACACAACGCCTTGCCACTCACTCATTGTAGCTAGATTGAAGAAACCTAACAGCAAGCCGGCTCCGTCTTTACCTGCTGCGTGTGCATCCATGCATAAGAAAACATTGTCGCCGACAAAACCGGAACCGGAGCCGGAGCCGACACCGACATGTCGGCGGCTAGTCCGACTGCATTTGCCGGTGCCGGGAGTTCCACCGGCTTTTTTGCCGGGTCGGAAAGCGTATGCAAGCTACCATTTGATTACATTGCCGCCGATTCCATCGCTGGCATTGTCGAAACCGGATCCGGCATTGCCGGGGACGTGTGCAAACGCTGTTACGGTGTATCGGCATCGGACAAACATTGCACACGTTACAACTAAACTACTTTTCTTTTGAGCAGGCATGCATTTAAAATTGTTTGGAAATTTTCGTTATACTTATATTTTCATATTAAAGTGTCCCCCCTAAAGATTTTGGTGGGAGGGAAATGCAAGCATAAAAATTTTGGTGGGGGAAATTTCCCCCGTGCCCCCGGGATTTCGCACCCTGGCTACGGCATAACAACACAATTAACTCTAGACAACCGCCAGGGATTTTAACAAAATGGTAGACTCTCACGTTCGGGGCTCTGGTGACCCCCCTAATTATCACAGAGTCATGAGTTATACACCATTGGAAAGCTTATAAACCACAAATTCCAACGAGGTAACATTCGTGAAATTCCCACCGTATTCGTAGAAAAAGAACAGACATAAAAAATCATTAAAAATATTAAGAATATTAAAATATTGACTTTGCGGGGTCCTGGCAACCCTTGCAGCCACCCTACGCTAACAAAATGATGCTAATGTGCAGGCCACATACTTGTGATAATAATATAAGAAATGGTAGCCATTGCTACCATTGCGTAATGAATTCGTTTTATGTAGGAAATATTTTTTAAAAAAATATGCGCAGAAAAACACTCATTGTGTTTTTACTTCATATCCCGTAACAATTGAATTAGACATTCTCTCCCTTCTCCCACTAGTACCACGTCCATATGCAAATCATTTTTGCTGCACACATCATATATACGAACAAGAATTATGCTTCTAGACCACTTCAGTGAAATATATCTTGTGTTATATGAGAGCGTCCCGAAAATAAATGTAAATTAACCAAATTTGACCCCCTCTTCTTCTATACACAACAAGTACACATACAGGTTACTATCATGTAGGGGACTACTTCATTGCTTCACATACCAATTTTTATGGATGTACCACAAAGGAGGGAGGAATACCCGACAAAACCTGATGAAAAAAAAACTTCGGCCGTACATACGTACCCCCTATATACATAAAATGCAACTGAAGGAAAGCTTTATCCCTCAAAAATACTTTGGTACCAAATCATCTTTCTAGCTTAATTAAGGACTGAGCTATTGATGTTTGTTGTAAAAATAAATGTAGTTTACGTCAAAAAACTTAAACTCCAAAAATTGGCTAACTTTGGCCCCTCCCTGCTCCCCCATATAAGCAAGAAGTACAAATACACGATATTACCATGTAGTGGCCTACTTCATTGCTTCACGTAACAATTTTTATGAATCTATCCCCCAAGAAGGGAAATGGCCCCCAAAAAACTGTTGAGAAAACAAACAAACAAAAAAAAACACTATATTTATCCTCCTTCCACATACATAAAATGCACATCAGCAAAGCTGCATCTTTCAGGAATAAATTGGAACCAAAACCATCTTCCAGCCTTAATTTGAGGTTTAAGACTGAGCCATTGAGGTTTAAAGCTCTGACACAGCAGTTGCGTCAATGGGAGTTTAAAGATTAAGAATGCAGACAACCAGTAGAACGTAACATAAAAAAAACTAAACTACATATTCTGTGAACGGAGATCGGGAAAATCTCAATTTTTTTCTCCGGAATTGAACATTTGGGCGGATCTAGATTAGGGAAGTTCCCGAAATTTGATCTAGCTGTTGAATATAGATGACAAGCAATACCTAAGAGTGTAAAAATGTAATATATATGCCTATTTAGCTTATTGTTTTAAACAAAATAAACATTTTAAACATGTTTTTTTTTGTTTAAAACAAAGTACTTTGTTTTAAAAGTTAAAAACGTTTTAAACATAAAAAACTTTTTTGTTTTTTTAAACGTTTTTTTCAACCCTGTGGCATAATGGTTTCCCTGTAATTTTCTGCAATTCCTGTAAATCGAATGGCATTGTCTTTGTATTGACAAAGAATGTTTAAGATCACTTGATGTAATAATTTGCTTTGAATCCAAAGCTTCAAATAGAGATATTTGCAAAGAAAGTTTTTATTGGCGTTAAATGAAAAAAAAAATGTTAGAGATTAACGCATGTCGTAAGTCCTTATTATATAATGCATATTTTAAACGTTTCACTATATTTCTCATGGTTCTTTCTGATATGTTATTACTGTAATGCCCCTGAACGTTTATAAAATGCATATTTTCTCCAATCAATACACATAGTTCTTTGAATAATTTGCTTGAGAATGAACTACACAATACCGAAGGCTAAGAAATCGAATCCAAAGAGATGTGAGGATTATAGAACTATTAGTTTCATATCTCATGCAGCTAAAATTCTGCTCCTAATACTGAACAGAAGGTTATATGGAAGAACAAATGAAGAAGTTGAGGAGGAGCAGTTCGGGTTCAGAAGAGGTAAGGGCACAAGAGATGCATTTGGATTATGAAGGGCGATCGGTGAAAGATTTATAGGAAAAGGGAAAGAGGTTTATGTTGTAGTTATTGATCGCACGAAAGATAGTGA
Organism: Thermobia domestica; assembly: GCF_964235325.1. NCBI lineage: Eukaryota > Metazoa > Arthropoda > Insecta > Zygentoma > Lepismatidae > Thermobia > Thermobia domestica. The sequence goes on along the minus strand of NC_137460.1, from coordinate 303,173,822 downwards.
TCAACCAATCAGATTGCACGACAGATAGTGATCAACCAATCAAATTGCATTAACAATAACTTTGCCAGTGTTGTAGCATGTATTGCCTTTCCTCTATGAGTCATAAGATTCAATAAGGTTAGCTATCAGATTTCAAATCAATCACCACCAATGATCTTAGACTATGAGCTGTGACTAAAGTTCAATGTATTGTTTCAAATTTCGCACCTTATGTTAAAATTCTGTTTATCACCATTCCCAAATTTAAAGAATACTTCTCTTGATATACCTAAGTCTTAGAGTTAATCATATCATTATATGTTCAATAATGTCAATAATGTCCGTCAATTGTTTACCTGAGTAGAACCAACTGTTTTCTAGAAGTGTGTGTGTACTCAAACTTAAGAAGTACCACAACAAAGGAAATGAATCCCTGTACACTACCTCATCAAGGACAATCACGTGGTACAACGTCTTGCTTACGTTTATATTTGGCGGGAATAATCAAAACCAATGACGCATTATCAAATTATCCTACAAAGTTTCAATGTACCAATGTCCTGAACTCCTAATCCCATCATAGGTCAATAACCGATCACGTGATCATAATGATTTAACCAATGAATGAGATACTATCCAATTACCAATTATTGATACGACAATAAGAAATGTATCCCTTCCAAAATTTAAGATTGGTACACAAATACACCTGTGTCTTATGAAAAAAGCAATAAATCCTGTACTTATTCAATAATAAAGCCGGTCAATAACATTTAAATTTTGAATATTTGGCCATAAGAGGAACATCAACATCTACAATGGGCCCTAAAAAACGTTTACCGAATTTTATTTGATAATTCCCAAATTTAAAAGGGAACATAAACATATAAAGGTAATAAACCATATAACATGCTAAATTGGGGTCAATAACCTCCGAAATTTGATTTTTGGTAGTTCTTTACCTATGAAAAGGGAACGACGTGGACCATCCAAATTTATAGTGGTGCATATTGGAGACCTGTACTATGATACCAAATGCTTATATTAAACAATTTCTAAAACCGAGTGGATGAGCCAAGATACCCCTCCCAAATTTTTAAAGGATGCATCAATGTACTCATGTCTTATGATATGAAATGAACCTATACACATGACCATATAAGGTAATAAAACCTCATCAAAGGGAAGAAATTGGGCCAAAAACCAAACACATGGTACAACATATTGCTTATGTTTATATTTTAGCAATTTTGTACCCCTAAAAGAGAACGATGTGGACCACCCAAATTTATCATGATACATGTTGAGTCATGTACTATGATACCGAATCCCCTCCCGGGGTGCATCAATGTACCTATGTCTTATGATAGGGAATGAACACCTATACATTACCATATAAGGTAATAGGACCTCATCCAAAGGAATAAATTAGGTCAAAAACCAAACACGTGGTACAACGTAATGCTTACGTTTATATTTTTGGCAATTTTGTACCCTAAAAGGGAACGAGGTGAACCACCCAAATTTATCATAATACATATTAGGGTCTTGTACTATAATACCAAATGTTTAAATTGGGCAATTTCCAAAATTTAAGGGGTGGGCCAAAGTACCCTTCCCAAATTTTTAAAGGAGTGCACAATATACCCATGTCTTATGAAAGGTAATGGACCCCTATACATGACCATATAACTAAATAGGATAATACCCACCCAACACAAGTACATACTGATCATGTGTAAAGAATGTTCCTCGAGGTACATTGGAATGTACATGATAGGTACGTGAATAGAGCAATCATGTGAAATACACATGTAAGGAATAAGGTTACTTCCGCCCAAAAGTACGTGCATGACACATACCGAGGAATGTATCTATTATGTGTATATCACGTACCGTGTATGTACTTGACACATTTACTTGGCATTGGCATGTGCCAGGAATGTACTAGGCATGTCAGTAATGTTCCTTAGGGCAGTGCTATGCAACTGGGGGTGCGAGTACTTAAATACTAAAACCTTAACGCTTCATTTTTACGTTCGAATTTAGAAGCTTGTACTTTTAAAAAAAGCCAAGCAACTAACTCTGAAAATATATGCCCTCCTCCTGCATCTGTGTGGCAATTTAACTATTAAAGTACTACAGTAACATTTACGAGCGACCGAGCTCTAACCTATAATCTTAGCATTCAAACCTTTGATTTACGGTTATTTGTGATTTCACGTTTATAACAAAGACAAATATTTTGAAAAGAGTGTAGTTTAAATAAATTACTGAAATAAATATTTTTCACAAAGTTTATCCTTTTGAATTATTGTTCAAAGGCCTTTGCCTTTAGTAAGCCTTCTCCGAAATACATGCAAATGAATTGTGCTGCCATCTTTGGAGCTCTTTTAAAATACACATATATGTTTCTCGACAATGAGATCTCAGAAACTACAGGCTCTAGAAAGATGACGTTTTCACTGATCGATTGCAAATTTCATGTAGATTGTCCAGTTCTAATTGAATATTTAAAAAACATGGGCACTATTTCTTTAGTACATTTTTACGGGTACATTGGAAGTGTTGAACTTTCAAAAAAATAAAAATAAAACATCACATCCTAATCATTACACATTCCAACACCACACTGTTGTATATAGCGGTTGTATATGTCTCCGGCATTTGTTTCATAGCCAAATAATAATGGAAAAGGAAGGCTAAATCAGTAAAAGATGTTTCACCGGTTTCAAGCTTATTGCCACTGAAAAGCGACATTTCCTGAAGGATGTCTATATTATCAGGCTGACTTTCGTTAAGGAGTTAGTTTATACTTAAACTTACGTCTTCCCGAAAATTTTATTTAACGTCTAGTTTTAACGTACAGGTTTTGAACTAATTCTCTGCTGTGTAACGTCACAATATAACCATCAATGCTAATTTTATGAGGACAATTCTGACAGTGGGGTTTAGAATGTTACAACCTAGAGAACGCATCAAACGTCAGAAAATTGCAAAATGACACATACAATATATTACAATGTGGCTAAACTCAGAAAGTGGCTATAGAAGTGTAAAGCATATGGCTAAAAAGCCACTATTGGCTCTTTGGAAATTATGTGACTAACAACGTTCTCAAAATGGCCAGATCTCGTCACAAAGTGGCTAAATTGGCAACCCTAGTCGCAATACGAAGCAACTTACGCACAACCATGCCATGGTACATGGGGTATGTGCCATTCACATTCCTCACATTCCAGTGAAGCATGTAAAAGTACCTTTCAAGTGTCAGAAATTCCTCGAAAGGCACGTACCTAGCGACACGTGCTATGCATATGAAATGTACATTTTTCAAGTACCAGGTACGTAAACGGTACATATGGAACTTAAATGGCACGTTCCTAGAATGTACCTGGTTGGGTGGGTAACACCTCATCAAAGGGGATAAAATCGACCAAAAACCAAACACATGGTATAACGTATTGCTTACGTTTATATTTTGGCAATTTTGTACCCCTAGAAGGAAACGAGGTGGACCACCCAAATTTATCATAATACATGTTAGGGTCCAGTACTATAATACCAAATATATAAAATGATCAATTTCCAAAATTTAAGGGGTGGGCCAAGGTACCCCTCCCGGGGTGCACAAATGTACCTATGTCTTATGATAGGGAATAGACCCCTATACATAACCATATAAGGTAATAGGACTTCATCCAAGGAAATAAATTGGGCCAAAATACCAAACACGTGGTACAACGTATTGCTTACGTTTATATTTTGGCAAATTTGTACCCCTAGAAGGGAACAAGGTGGACCACCCAAATTTATCATAATACATGTTAGGGTGCAGTACTATAATACCAAATGAAGGGTGCAGGGGAAAAACCAACTGAGTCAAAAAATTCAAAAAATGAGGTTATGTTGGCAACAGGTAGTGCATAGCTTATATTTTAACATGCCGAAACATGCAGGCAAACAGGCAACTCTGTGAAGAGATATAGCAGTCGAAAGAAATGTCATGCAGGGGAAGAAACAACTGCGTCAAGTTGGTACAGGCTAAGAAACAACTCAGTCCGCTAACTGCAGACGACTAACGCATACGCGAACTTGTGAGGTCTCCCATTTTGATGTTATGTTCTGCACTGTGCTGTGTTGTGAGCTTACTGTGTATTTCGTTACTTGTGATTTAAATGCGTACAGTGTATCAAAATGATTGATGGTGAATTTCAAAGTGATGTTAGTGATTGTGAACATTCAACTCCACTGAGTGAATGTAAATCTACAAAGAAACGTAGAAAGACTGGTAGAATAACTGATGTCGTGAAGAAGTTAAGAGCATCATCTTATGAAAGTGGAACTGACTGCCATTGTAAAAGGTACGAGTGCTTTAAAAATATCAGTATTTAGGAAAGAAAATCTTTGATAAAACAATTCAACGAAATAGGAGCTCAAGTAGGAACTGATGGTCAAAGTAGCTACCTTGCTGGCCTGATTTCAGTATTGCCTGTGCTCAAAGGAGGCCTAGGAAGTGTGAAGATGAAGCTAGGCAAAATGATAGTTCTTTTGCCTACAAAGTTAGGGTCGTACGGGAAGGTTCCGCTGTAGAAGTTCAGTTTGTTTCAAGGGATTTCAATCCATTTTTGGAGTTAAACCTTTTAAGTTGCACACTATAAAACGGTCTTTAATGCTAACAGGCGAGACCCCTAAAGACCATAGAGGGAAACATGCAAACGGACCACATAAAATTTCCCAGGACACACGTAAATTGCCAATTGATTTTTTAGGATCATTGAAAGGTCGCCAGGCTCACTACAGTTTAAATGACTCCAAGAAAGTATATTTGTCTGAAGATTTAAATGTTAAGGTCTTCCTAGGAATGTTTTTGAATAAATATCCGGGTCTTGAGATGTCTTAAGAAAGTTTTCGTCAGATATTTGTTTCTGAATTTAATATTGGATTCGGGTATCCTCGCACTGATACCTGTTCTTGGTGTGATGAGCAAAAAGCCAAATTAACTGAAATTGATGGGAAAATAACAACCAGTGGAAATAATGATGGAAAACTAGCACTACCAAAAACAGGGAAAAACTGTTAACGGAGAAAGCTCTTCACTTGAAACAAGACGAATGGTTTTACAAGCTAAAAAATAAAGCTACTGTAAGAAAGAATCTAGAAAATTTAATGAAATGGAAGCTATATGTATTGATTTTGAAAAAAAAACCTTCCAACCCCAAACATATCAACTGGTGAAATGTACTTCAGACGCCAGCTGACATTTTAAATTTTTAACGTGCATGTACTGTCGAATAATGTTTCTGTGATGTACACATATGACGAAACTACTGCGAAAAAAGGTGCAGATGATGTTGCGTCGATGCTTAGCCACTTCTGTCAAGACACTATACATATTTGCAGACTCATGTGGTGGACAGAATAAAAACCACACTATTATTAAGTTCTTGCACTACGTTTCTGTTATGCAAAATAAGTTTAACACTGTTGTTGCAACATTTCCAGTACGAGGCCAATCATACATGAAGACTGACAAAAGTATGGGTCTTATACCAAAAACTGCAAGAGCCGAAACACCAAATGGGTGGAGGACAGTTCATGAGGGATCACGAATGAGGCCAAGCCCTTTTGAAGTCATAAAATGTGAGCAAACCTTATTCAAGGATTGGGACAACTTTTTGTGTGTGTGTTTTGCAGCATGCTACAAACAAAGCGCTAAATTCAAGAACTGTTCTAAATTCAAGAATTTTAGTAACTATGGTAGCAGTTTTATTTTTAGTTTCATCAAGTAGAAACTTTTACGTGTAATGCTGTATCTTATTCTTTTTTGTATGTTCAATCCTTAAAAAGGCTTTAAAAACATAATCTCATTTACAATTTACAAAATATACAGGGGAAAAAACAACTCAGTCCCTGATCACTAATATAAAAGCAATCATAGGTATGTTGTTAATATATTTTACGCAGTAATTATTTAAAAACATAATAACAATGAACCAACATGCAAAAATGAACCGTAACCATTTTCGTAAAAATTCTGTGTTTTATGTGAAAACGTTTTAAACTTTGTTTTTGCTCTCCTGTAAAATTTCAGTTTTGTGACTCAGTTGGTTTTTCCCCTGTGCCCTTCAAATGTTTAAATTGGTCAATTTCCAAAATTTAAGGGGTGGGCCAAGGTTCCCCTCCCAAATTTTTCAAGGGGTGCACAAATATACCCATATCTTATGAAAGGGAATGGACCCCTATACATGACCATATAACCATATAAGGTAATAACACCTCATCAAAGGGGATAAATTGAGCCAAAAACCAAACACGTGGTATAACGTATTGCTTACGTTTATATTTTTGGCAATTTTGTACCCCTAGAAGGAAATGAGGTAAACCACCCAAATTTATTATAATACATATTAGGGGCCTGTACTATAATACCCAATGTTGAAATTGGTCAATTTCCAAAATTTAAGGGGTGGGCCAAGGTACCCTTCCCAAATTTTTCAAGGGGTGCATTAATATACCCATGTCTTATGAAAGGTAATGGACCCCTGTATACGCCCATATAACTATATAGGGTAATAACACCTCATCAAAGGGGATAAATTAGGTCAAAAACCAAACACGTGGTATAACGTATTGCTTACGTTTATATATTTGGCAATTTTGTACCCCTAGAAGGGAACGAGGTGGACCACCCAAATTTATCATGATACATATTAGGGTCCGGTACTATAATACCCAATGTTGAAATTGGTCAATTTCCAAAATTTAAGGGGTGGGCCAACGTACCCCTCCCAAATTTTTCAAGGGGTGCATTAATATACCCATGTCTTATGAAAGGTAATGGACCCCTGTATACGCCCATATAACTATATAGGGTAATAACACCTCATCAAAGGGGATAAATTAGGTCAAAAACCCCCGAAATTTGAATTTTTGGCATTTTTTTACCCATGAAAGGGACGACATAGACACCCAATACTGATAGAGGTACATACTATGGTCCTAGGCTACCATACCCAATTTTTAAATTTGGCAATTTCCAAAATTTAAGGGGGGTGGTCCTAGGCACCCCTGCCAAAATTTAGGGGGTGGGCCAAGGTACCCCTGCCAAAATTTAGAGGGGGTGGTCCTAGGTACCCCTAGGTCATTGACCCCGGGCCAAGGTCATTGACCTTTGACCTATGACGTCACTAAAATTTTTGCTGACTCGGCTGGACATACGCGGACCACTACTACTTACATGAACCAACAAGTAAGTGTTAGGATAGGGGAAGAACTGACGGAAGAGAGTGCAATTGGAAGGGGAGTTCGACAAGAATGCTGCCTCTTGCCAACACTATTTAATGTCTATCTAGAAGAGATAGTGAAAAAGAGCCTATATGATGATGACGGCATTTCGGTAGAAGGTAGAAAGACAAAAACCATGGTGATTGGAACGAAGGGGTCTGTGTCAAATATTAAAGTGGGAGGGGAGAAAATAGAACAAGTGGATAGTTTTCGATATCTGGGTAATATTCTTAGTAATAACATGAAGTACGGACGTGAAATAAAAGCAATGATAGGAATGGCGAAAGAAGCCTTTAGGAGGAAGAAAGGTCTGTTTTGTGGGACCTTGAATAAAGAGTTGAGAAAGACTCATAAAATGCTTCGTGTCGAATATTGTACTTTATGTGGCGGAAACGTGAACATTACGTAAAAGTGATGAAAATCGACTGGAAGCCTTCGAAATGTGTGTGTGGAAAAGAATGGAAAGAATTAGTTGGGTCGAGCGGAAAACGAATGAGAGAGGTTAGAAATTATGGGGGAGAGAAGAACACTTTTAGAAATTATTAAGAAGAGCAAGAGAAACTAGCTGGGACATTGCCTAAGAAGAAATTGTATCAGTGGCGGCTAATGTTAGTGTTGCAGCGTTGCGCAACGACCAAAGTATTTCAAGAAAAAAATGTTATTATCAATAGTAGTAAAGAACAGAAAAATACTTTTTAATACTTGCATATATACACTTTAAATAACATATTTTTTACTTCTGTAACTGTCCGTTCCGTTAATCCATTTTAAAAAGCGAAAAATAATCCGTCACAGAGTCTCTAATTTACATTGTGTTGCAGCGAGCATGCAACGACCAGATTCCTTCAGCGCGGGAATTGGAGCAAATGTTAAGTCTCCTTTCCCCTATCTCAGAAGTTAAAGGGACTGGTCGTTGCAGTGCTTCTGCAACACAGCACGATTTCCAGTGAACGAGAAGGTTTTTCACGCTAAATAAGATTTCTGGATTTTCTTTCACTAGCAATTAACAAATGGAATTTGTTTATGCATTCATATTTTTAAATTACGGGACCATACTGAAGCAAATCAATATAATGACAATTAAAAAAAGTGATAGCAAAATTACAAAATAAGAAAGAAAATATCTAGTAGATGAGAAAACAAATGAAAGTAGACCCACATTCACAAGTTAATTCTTAGCGTATATTGATAATGAAGGCTTCTTCTACAGTAATTTGTGAATCAAATATTAATAAGTCAGTATGTAGAATCGCTCCCCTCCCCCCTCTGTGGATAGTATTTTAGTATAAACATATTTCTTTTATAAAATAAGTATGTTTTATACTCTTGATAATTTCCACATAAAACTGTATGATGGGGAACGCCACATTGAATTTGGGACTAATTAGCAATGTTCAGGGGCGTAGCCACGAGGGGGTCCACCGGGTCCGGACCTCCCCAAAATTTCGAAACTTGACTAACATTTGTAGACTTTCTTAACGAACTATACTTTTCTAACACAGAAACGATTGATGTAGGCTAAATATTTTATTTTATGCCTCATCATGTACTCTTCTTTTCTTATAAAAATAATCGTTCTATCATTTTTTCTAAAAATATAGGTGACAGTAAGTAAGAATTACTTATCGTCTTTTCGGGTGCAGTATAAGACAGGTTCTATATTATGTAAAGGTATTGCACCTCCCTCAAATACTTTGGACCCCTCCCAGTTAACATTTCTGGGTGTAGAACTGGCAGTGCTGTTTGTTTTGATGTTCTTTGATTTTTTTGGCTTCTGTTACATGCTGATTCTTCATCTGGCGGGTTTCGAGGTTTCCTTTCCAGAACATATCACATTGGTAGGCATTGTTTCGCCTCATGTGGAAGTATATCGTGTTCATCGTGCATTGCGTAACAAGCAAGACGGATGATTTGGAATGTAATTTTTTCTTTTACGCACATGTGTGTGTGTTGATGTATGAATATGTGACATTCGGTATTCATATACCAGTACCTATTTTGTATCAGCTGTTTTGGTTTTTAATTATTAGGTTTAATTTTATTGTGTGTGCTTTAATTCTGTAAATAATCTACAAATTCTGAATGAATTGTATACCATGACTTCTGTAAATAACTTACAAAAAACATTGACCAACTTTCAACTGAGGAAAAATTTGCAATTAAGGCTTAGACAAAACAAGCAATGGGCAATTCAGGAGAGTGTTCGAAAAAAAAAATCCAGTTTAAAATTACAGGATATCTTATGCAGTAGTGTTGTTTGCACCAGATACATTTCCTCAATTTATTTTAAATTTTCCTGGATAAACTGTGAATAAAGTGTGTTCGATGTACATTTTTTATAACACTAATATCTGCTACGAACTCTCTTCAGTCAACGCTGAAGAGGAATTCAGATCACTGTCAAGGACTGAGTTTGCTAGAATGAATCGTTCACAATAATCTAGAAAAAATATTTAGTAAGTCTACAAAGCTTTGAAATTAATATTAACAGTACCTATGGCGTCAGCAAAAGACGAAAAGTTTTTTTCGACATGAGAAAGAATTGACACTTTTAAGGAATTGAATGTCCCAAGAAAGGTTATCACCATTAGTTATGCTTTCCATCGAAAAAGACCTGACAATAAGAATACCAGAGTTCAACCAGCATGTATTAGAAGGATTTGCTCCAATCAAAGAGAGGAGAATGAACTTACTAATTAATTAAGGTGATTAATCGGATAAAATGTTCTGCATTTTTTTTTATTTTTTAAAAACAGAATTTTATTTAATTTAACATGCCACATAGCATTTGCATCTAAAGTTATGCTGATTAGTCAATGAGTCAACTTTATATCTTCTGTCTCATCACTCGTACTGCAACACCCGAAACCACAATCCACCGGCCGCCACTGAATTGTATCATGAAAGACGTCCTAGAGGGTATGGTGGCACGAAAGAGGAAGGGGCGATGGAGACTACAATTAATGAATGATATAAAGACAGAAAAGATCAGACGTGAAGACAAAGAGGTTAGCGGAGGATCGTGGAGCATGGAAGCTTCTCAGCTGCGGCAAGTGACCTGCCAATAAGGGAAGAATACCTGATGAGGAGGAGGAATAATCTACTTTTGTCGAAAACGATTTCGTGGAAAATCCCAAACTTTAGAATGATTTGATGCTAAAGAAATAATGCCGAAGTGCTAGCTGTAACATCAGGGAATGATTTGGCAATTATGTACCTTCTACAGTTGTCAATAACCACTGTGAAATATCTATGCTTCAAGATGTTACTTGCAGAATCACATCCACCACAATCAATATGAACTCTGTAAAAAGGCAGGTGCCGCGGGATATGTTAAAAGTTTATCATATGGTGATTTAATTTTTCCGTTTGAAATTTTACAGGTAACACATTCTTTACATTTTAGATAAATATACTTTTTCATGCTTGTGAAATATAATGCTTTAATCAACTTAGGTTTAGAATAACCTTTATGTGGTGATCCTAATGCAGAAGTGTGAAAAGCATAAAAAAATTGTAGCGCAATGAAGGTGGAACTGCTAGTAATAAATTCATAACTTGGGATTTTTCTTACTTTATATACAAAATAACTTCTCTTATTGTAAAATATAATACCTGACGTTCTATTTGAGATTTCTGTCATCTTATCGTTCTAAAAAATATCTTTATAAAAAGGATCTTTACGCTGCGAAGTTTGGAGCATGTTGAATGGAAAATGATTTTGCTTCTTCGTAACTGTACGAAATTTGAGGGTCTTCATCGGAAATGCCCTTGAGTATTAGAAAATCTGGAGATAGTGTCGACATCTATGTTATTTTCTCCACGTACATGTATAAAAAAGAAGATTTAATTCCATTCAGCAATCTTGGAGTTTTGCCCACATTTTTGTCTGGCTTAATTTAGACCAAACGTTTACAGTCCGTTTTGAGATAGAAATGACCGAAAAATGACCTGAGTGATCGTAAATATAATAATGCAAGAAGTTCAAGTTCATAAGGATGCAGCTTCTTCTCGTTATGACTTGTTGCTATAATAGCAGTTCCAAAGGAAATTTGTGTCCTCTGATTTTTCAGGCTGTTTCAATACTCCAGAAAGACTAAATTCAGACGCAACAGAATATAAAAGAATAAATTTAATACCTCATTAAACATAGATACGAAATGACTTCCTGCTTAATTTTGTTAAATGCATTTTTTTTTTTCAGCGAAAGGTGCATCTTTCTTTTAACAAAGAAAGAAGCAGCTGCACGATTTGACTAAAATTTCATAAAACTGAATGAGCAACAGAAGGCAATTCTTAAAAACTTAAGACATTTTTCTGTTTTCAAATGTTCGTAATTGGTGCTATAATTTGTTATTCTTTTCGAGATGGAAGGTCCTGCTTACTGACTGTGTGTCCATCCAAAGAAAAATATAATTATTTTGTTTTTTGAAGAGAAAGTTTTTAATTGCTTTGTTTTTTAAATAACACTCTAGGTAATTCTATAATTTCTTCAAATCTTTTGGCTGCTTGAATTAATTCCCGCTGTTTTTTTTTTTTTTTTTTTTTTTTTATACCAATGATAAATGTCATTCCACAAGAACAGAATAATATCTTCTACTGAAAGTACTGTCCCTCGGCAGCTACAATCTTTACCCACTTTTCGGGTAATAAATGTATTCCACGATAGGAAATTGCGGGTTCCTGTGAGGCAATCCATCCATCGAACCAATTTTGGATATCTTAGAGAGTTCTGAAGTGTTGGTCAGAAAGGTCATGATGCACGAATCGAAACAAATGGTAGTCGGAAGGTGGGGCGTTTGGTGAATATAGCGGGTGGGGTAAAATATCCCATCGCAATCCCTCTAAAGTTTCTTTTACTACATTTGCAACATGTGGTCTAGCATTGTAATGGAGCAGAATCACTTTGTCGTGTCTCTGGTCATACTTCGGTCGTTTTTCTTGAAGTACTTGATTCAGATGCAGTAATTGCATTCACTAACGATCAGCACCCATCGTTTGACCCGGTTTAAGCACCTCATAATAAACCACACCGACTTGATCCCACCAAAAGCACAGTATGATTTTCATTCCATGAATGTCCGGTTTTGGCATTGATGTTGATGGTTCTCTGGGCCTCACCCATAATTTTCTGCGCTTGGGATTGTCGTAACGAATCCATTTTTCATCGTAGGTTACAAGGCGACGCAAAAACGACTTCCGTATTTTGTCTTTGAAGCAGGGGCGTCATTTCAGACTTTGCTTGAGGGGAGCAAGAATACTACCGACATAAGAATTTCACCTTTTGTACTAGTATATTTGTAAACAATCGACTAAAGTATATGTATTCCTCAAACTCTTGGGGGAGGCAATTGCCCCCTCCAGCCCTCCCTAAATGACGCCCCTGCTTTGAAGCAGCACTTCACACACGGTTAAACGTTTCGCAATATGTATTTCCGTCAATTCATGTGGCGCACAATTTCACACTTTCTGGATCATTACGATGGATTTAAATGCTTACTAACAGTTGATTCATCAACATATAGAGTTTGAGACAACTGTTTAAATGTCTGAGATGAATATTCTTTCAGTAGTGCCTCTAAGTCTCCATCTTCAAACTTTTTCGGATGACCAAGATTCACTTTGTCACTCAAGTCAAAATCATTGTTCATGAATCGTCGAAACCACTCTCTACACGTTGTTTCCGATAGAGCACGCTCTCCATACGCCTCCATTAGCAAACGATAACTTTCTGCAGCAGATTTCTTAAGATGGTAACAGAAGAGTAGCTCCTCCCGCAAATGTTGTTTTCAGGCACAAATCTCGCCATGTTCAAGACACTGAAAACAAATGTTCATTTCACTCGAAGGTCAAATAGTGCTCTGATAGCCCAAAGATAGCATTTCCGAATAGATATCCAATCACAGTCCGCTGTGCTGCAATAAAACAACTACTGCCCTATGTTCATCAACAGCGACAATTAATTCAAGCACCTAATATTCGAGCTTCAAAACAAACCATCAATAAATGCAAATATTTTGTGTTCAGGAAGACCTTGCAAAGTTAGTTTCACTAAATGCTTCATTCCATTGATGCTAGTCTTGACTCCTTAAGGAAGATAATTGAAATGATAAGAACCAATGTCTGTAACTGAGAAAAGTGATTGGTTTCGACTCTTCAGTCGGTGGGATTTAAAAGAATGTTCCGGACACATAGGACGAGCAAAAGTATTTACATCCAATTAAATTAGTCAAATTTGTTTGTACGGATAACACCGGATACCTGTCAGGAATAATTTTCAACCTTTCAATGCTTTATTGTACTTTATGAAACGTTTTCAGTGACTTCTTAATTTTACTAAAGTAACCTGCCACTGGATTGAAGAATATATATTAGTTTACTGTATGTTAACAATAATGATTCATTATTAATCTGTTTTAATTGAAAATTAAAGTTTTCAATCTAATGTATAATTACGAATCAGTGATTTATTCAGAATATATCGTGTAAAGAAATAATTCTAAACTGATAATTCAGGGAGTGGTCCTAAAAAGAAATCCCCCCCCCCTCTCTCTCTCTCGAAGCAAAGAAACTCTCACACGGCATTTCCCACATCGGACTCAACCTAGGTTATCAGCATTTTCGCAGTACTAATTTGTAGACTGCGGGGGAGAAACAGTATAAGTCAGAAATTGGCCAAAATGAGATAAATCAAAATTGGAGATCTATGCTCCACTTCCAGTTAACTTGGTGTAAGTCAATTCTAAACGTGAGTTGAATAATCGTGTCTTGGTAGTTAGTATAAGTGATTCATATTTATGCTTGGTAAAGTAAAATAAACAAATCACCTGAAAACCTGTGTGTTTTGACTTATACTGTTTCTCCCGCGTGCACTACATTTCATCCTCCGTTTAATTCGAGTTCACTCCTCCCACCGAAAGAAATCTGAAATCATCACTTATTCTACCTGTTTTCTTATAACGAAAAAAGTGGAGGTAAATTACGAGATAAGCAAGGATGTAATGGGAAATATACCTACCTAATATTCTTATAGTCCAGTGTACACTCACCTTAAATTTATAAAAAATTGCTGGATATAGGCTCTATTTCTGAAAGCGATCGAACGTACACTTACGAAAGATTCTATCATTACATCATCAGAAATAAGTCTTCTCCTATCAAGACTTTGAATGCAAAATTTCAAATTAATGTTTTGAGAAACACCAACAGTTCCATTTATATTATTATTATTATTATTATTATTATTATTATTTAAATGTCCATGCGCTTGATAAGACAGTTTCCTGAAAACCACGTGTATACATTAATGAAATTTGTAGTTATGATCGCCCATGTATATCTATTAATTAACTTAATAGTAATGTTGCACAAGTGTTGAAACGAGAAAATGTACCAGTCAATATACTCCTGCGTGTTTGAACTATGATCCAGTTTCGTCCGTGTAGAAAGCCTGTTTTACATTTTAGGAAGCATGTTTTAAATCAAGGACATAATTATCACTTGACAACCTCAAAAAATACCTATCATGTGTAATCGGACTTAATAATGCTTCATTAAGGACTACTAAAATGTATTAAATTAAAATATACTTAATAATTTATCAACTCATTCGGGAGTGGCCAATAATTCCTTTCTTTGGACTGTTGCATGTTAAGTTCTGTAGATCTTAAACCTCCTGTGTGATGTAATAAAATCCTGGAAATAATGAATTCACTACATACACACAGGCCCGTATTTATACATTGTGCACCCCTGTGCTCTAAATAAATTTGCCTCCCCCCCTCCCGCATAAACTTATGTCTCAAGCAAGGAAACAAGCAGTGATTTTGCGGACATATCGTGTCTTGTTAAGTATCAGTTTAGATATTACAAGTTACAAAAGTTACAACGTAATTTTAAATGATCTAATTCTCTCAATGATGATTATGATGTGTTCTGCCCGAAGTAGGTGACTAAGTTGCTGGTGGACGTCACTGTGAGACACCAATAATTATTGGTGATACGTGATAAGAAAATTAATTGTTTACATTATTCATCGTCAGTAATGATTTAATAGCTTCTATATTAATAATACAATACGCTGTCTATCTGTCCGTAGAGCTTTTCATTTCAATAACTATAACAGACAGAAACCTGAAATTTTAATATGTTTTAAAGCTCTCAGAGAAATGATCTATTCCAGGTATCTAGGTCGCACATGAGCTAAGATATGGGATGCAAAATCCCCACAAGAATAACATGGGGGCATTTTTAAAATAATCGAAAGAGCTGAATTCATAGTTTTTGGTGTCGCGGAGATGAATAGTGACAATTTTAATCCAATTCAGCTTTAAGATCATACTCCACTCCCCAGGGAGGGGGCGAGATTTTAGAAGTAATCGAAAAACAAGATATTAGTGTTGAATTCGTAATTTTCACGGTCGCTGAGTTTAATGGATCAGTTTTCATGATGTTCATCCTCCCCCCTTGAGGTGGGGGTGGGAGAGAATGACTTTTTTAAAATAATAAATTCAGATAAGCTAGCGGGGCCGGATCCAGGATTGTCTGAGGGGGGGGGTTGCACCGATAACTACAAAATAACCAATCACACAAACTGTTGAAAGTGACATGTGACAATGTTCTTTATCCCTGACAAGAGTAGGAAAAAATGTTCTTCTCTCCTTCTGGCTTCTGTTTTCTTCCATACTTGACAAATGTTATATTGCTTTGCTTGGTGAATCCTTTTCCTTCAACATTCAGAAAAACTATTCCTTTCGCAAAGTTCTGCTTTCTTTTAAGCCCCAAACGGAAACATTATGACAGAAATTTTCGGAAAGGGTTCCTATTTTCACTCCTAGCTTCTCATTTTAGATAGTGTATATTTACAGCGAAGGAGCGGGGCGCACGTGCAGCTTTGCACACCCCTAAATCCGGCCCTGTAAGCTACCTAATTAGTAACTACTGCAATTAGAGCGAATTAAACACTAACATAGTTTCTCGCGCTTGCGCGGGACTCTGCAGGTTGCTAGTTATAATATTACTTTAGTGTGAATCTTGAAATAAAAATACACAATTTTTCCGCTCCCTAAACTTGCCGCCCTGTGCTCGAACACAGAATAGCACTTATCTACATACGAGTCTGCATACATATGGAAAGAATTTCATGCTTCTTTCCTTATAATAGCACGCTTCCTATAAACAACGAGCAAGTGAGGTTATTTGAACAATATGCATGACTTAATTTGAACGGATATTTATCTTCATTACTTCTAGTTCCTATTTTTGAATTATAAATGCCTATTTGTATATCTATTTTCTGTGCCTCAACATCTGATCTCTATTTTGTCAATTATTCCCATTCACCTCCAGCTGTTGTTTCTATAGGTATCTCTTAGGCACGGTAGCTCAGCGCGTTTACCCCTGGTGCATGAGGTTCCTAGTTTGATCTCCGGTGAAGTAAGTTTGTGGTTGACAAGCGTCTGTGGGTTTTCTCGGGTATTCCCGTTTCCTCCCACATTCTCACATCACCAATTCTTCCATCGATTCATCCATCTCCCTTAGCCTAACAGGCATAACCGTCGGACGTTAAACTCAAAAATTTCATGTCACTTTAATTTCCACACATACCTCTCTATCTTTTCAAAATGAAATGAAATGAAATCTTTGAGTATTACGTCCCACGGTTATGCCGGTTAGGCTAAGGGAGACGGTGATGATGATACATGAATGAAATGGTGGAATGAAGAAAGTGGGAGGAAACGGGAGAACCACGAGGGAACCCACACACACGGTATTTGTCCACCACAAAGTTCACTTGGCGTGAGCTGGGATCGAACCAGGGACCCCATGCACCAGAGGTGAAAGCTCTACCACTGAGCCACCGCGGCCCCTATATCTTTTCGAGTCGTAGTCCAACATTGGCATACTCGTACGCAGTGGCGTATTTAGGGGGGTGGCTTCCGGGCTTAAGCCCCCCCCCCCCGAAATCTTACTTAGTATAGTAAAGTAAATGAAACATCTTGCATAATTTTCACATTTCCAGGCAAAGCCCCTCCCGAAACAAAATCGTAAATACGTCACTGCTCGTACGTATGCTTACATGTTATAATATGCTAGTTTACATAATACTTATTGCGTTAATTCATTCCTTTTTACCTTATTACTTTTTAAAAGAAAAAAGTCTTACCTGTGTTTTACAAATTTTCAACCTAAAGGCAGCGAAGAGTTCTACAATTGACGACTATTCCTTAAAGCCGTAACACAGTAGAGTTATTTATTCTACTTAGACATCAAGTGGCTGACAGTCTTGTAAAGGGAGTCTAAAAAGTCCTCGTACCCCAAGGTTTGAATATCACAAAGAACGCACGTTTCTCTCAATCAAGCAGGGCTGTTTTACGAAGATGAGTTCTTGCCAAGGCGACTTGTTAAATCTCGGTCGTTACTTTTGTTATTGTTTCCCCTATGGTAGTTCATGCCACTAACCGTTTCTCAATTGTGTAACTGAAACCACTCACATCAGTTCAACTGAAATACTCCACGTAACCTTGAACGCAGAAATACCAGACAGTGTTGTTTATGACCATGAAACCAGTGTTACTAATACCTCAACTCCTTGCGTTCCAGATCTGATTTTCCTATGTGCATGCTGTAATACGAGGTTTTTATTTACTGTTGAAAGACGGTCTAGATCGTTATATAGGGCATAGTTATTGTGCAGCCGCAAGAAGAACATTCACATTACTAATAATAAAAATTGCATTTTTGAACATTTAGACTGGAAAACTGAGATTTTGATGTTCTGAAGGGATTTTATACTGCTTAAGTTGGCAACACTCACCTCTGATAAAAGGCAAAGTTTTTTCTTTTTTCCGATCTCGAAGTTGTCAATTGTTCATCGCCAAAACAAACATGTGTGTGTTGTAATTCAATGCTCCCTTAGGCCTGGCATCTATGGGGACATTTTTTTTTTCTCCTGTCAGCAAGGTGTTGTCAGCTAAGGAGAAACAGTAGAGCTAACTCGTGCCTTGCAACCACTAAAAAATTTCATAATCTCCAGGGTTAATACAATACGACCCTTAATAAAGTTTACGTTTTCATGACATCCACATGGATGTCACTGGATCGCTAGGGGGTCAATTAAGATTGTTCCCTATAATACTCAAACCTAGGGATACAGGGCTTCTCGGACACTCTGCAACCTGAACCTTATCTCTCTCTCTCTTTTCTTCCCCTATATTCTTATGAGTTAATGCCTATAAGGCATTGTGTTTGCAAATTCGGTCTTAGTCAAAAATTAATTTGTTTGTATTGCACATATAGAGTAACATTTTTCTTAATTCCCTAACTGCACAAAGTTAGGTTAATATAGAAATTGGTTCGTAAGATAAGCAGACGTCAAATAGAACAATTCTAAGTTAAAATACAATCTGCAGAAAGAAATACACAAAATTGGTGTGTTAAGACTATCCTTTTATTCCAATAAATGTCATGCGTTTCTCTTAAAAATACAATCTCTGGCAGAACCTCCAGGTACATTATTTCTATTGCAATCCTTCAGGACCAGAATTCCAAATAGTTTTTTTTTCTTTCTTTCTTTCTTCATACGATGTTGAATGAAGTATTAATGGCAGGTTATTAATATCTTCTTGCAATACAAAGAATCAATATTTCATACAAAGACATGGTTTGTTTGGCAGCGAAGAGTACTTATACCAGAAAATAAATCAATTTCGCATTAATTTTAATATCATCACTGTGTAGCAAAAGACCTATTTATTATTCATTCCGGGCCATTTTCTCCCCTCCCCCCCACTCTCACACACTTTGAGATGACAGCTCCCTGAATGTGCGTAACTCATACATTTTCTGAGTCTTTGTTCTATTTTGTCTTTCTCTCTTGTTTTATACGTACGCTAATTGTTGAAAGCAACTCTCATAAAATCGTTTTCTTCCAAAAACCGGCACAGTACAAACGACCTTCTCTTGCAGAATAGGTTTGATAACCTACAGACTACAGAAATTTTTTCACAATTAAAACCGAAATCCTGATTTCGATGTATTATGGTAGCCAGCCACACTTTTGTTTACATGCATGGAGTTAATACAAGATCAAACCATACATTTTTCATTATTATTTCCGGACCCTATTTGGTCGTCACTGCCTATCGTTTCTTGTAACTAATCTTTCCTAACCTACACATTTGGTAACTTAGTAAAGACTCTTGACTGACAAACACTTTCATGTCTTTGAGTACCAGAAAGTTGTTCCCAGACAACTAACGAACCTCCTGAGTTAAACCAAGTTAAATATTCATTAACGTATCATTAAATATTTTTTATATATACTTTTCAGTTAAAATATTAATCGTATTTGACTAACAACTTAGTATATACATTTCACACGTCACTGCAAAATTAGAAGAAACTGTTACACAACCTAACATTAGTGTTAAAATCTATGGAAACTTCTTTACAATATTTAAACTATCATCATCAATAACACATTTATTTTTATTTATTAAGACCAGAACCTTCATTTAAATATTTAATGTCATTAATTTTCCTTACATTCTAATAATCAAAAGAGCTGAGATACATAATACATCATTCTCTGCAATCTTTTAACTCATTGTATCTTACACCACTTAAATATTCTCTCATTCTAAGATATTTATTTATTTTATCTGCAATATTTGTATACAAATTATATTCTTTCCTTATGAACTGAGCAATTAAAAGTAATAAAGTACACGATTAGCATATGTGATGTTTGTTCACATTTAAATTCTGAAAGAATAATTAATCATTTGTTTGTTCAAAACATAGAAATAGTAATAATATCCATGACTTTGGATCGGATATTGTAACAAAATAAATACTGACTTGTGAGCGAAGTATCAAAACACACTGTATTATAAACTATAATGTGTTACAGTTTCGGATATCTACCATTATCCTTCATCAGACACTATAGAACATAATGAAGATACAGACATATGTATAATCATTCTTATGAAAAAGTCTAAATTCTATTGGTATTGGTTGAAGAAAATGGTGTGGGGACTGCCATGTCATATGTAGGGGAGACGGGGAAGAGAATGTAAGAAAGGATAAAACATAAGGATGACGTGAGGAGAAAGAAAGTTACCAATGTGGTACACAAACCTGTTAAGGAGACGGAAGTATTGGAGATAGAGAAGAGAATGATAATAAGGATGTGGAATGAAGCAGATTGGATAAAGAAGGTAGGAAGAGATAAGCTAATGAACTGGACAGGGGGCTTTCCTATTAATGAATTATGGCAGACAATTTTGGATAGCATAGACAGGAAGATGGAATTAGAAAAGGCTCTTATGAGGATTAAAAATGGCGGCACGTGATTGGCAGGGAAATGGACACGAGGAACTACGGGATTGGCTAAAGGCTTCAGCCAATAGAATTTAGACTTTTTCATAAGAATAACTATATATATGTTTGTATCTTTATTTATGTTCTATAGTGTCTGATGAAGGATATGATAGATATCAGAAACCGTAACACATTATAGTTTAAAATACAGTGTATGTTGAAGCTTTCGTCAGTATTTCTTTTGATAGAAATGGTGTACTTAGATAAGTGTTAACAAGAAACGTCACAGTATTTCGCTTAATCTAAATAAATGTTGTCTTATTAAAACGCAAACAATAAAATACACTTATTTGTAACTTTCATGGGTATATGTCACCTTACAGTAATCCATGGCTATGATAACTGTAACATGTCTTTTAGTGATGGTGGTCTAATCCACCTGAGGCATCTTAACTCCATTAACCCAAATATTTTGACGTTTGCTTGTAGATGCATCTCTTGAGATAAGCCACATTTATAAATTCATTATTATGTCATGTGTTATCTGCAAGATGGATTCGAAATTATTACAGTATTATTTAAAAGGTTTTACATTCAGAGAATAAATTTCAGTTGTTTTATTTATATTACTCAGTATATACATGTCGGGCCAAAGTCATTGTACCCTGAACATGAGGAAATGTATAGAGATTTCATTCGTTTTCCTGCCTTTCTGTAGGAACTGACGCTGCAGACATGAAACGTCAACCTTTGTGTTGTACTTTCTTGGAGAAATTTCACCACTCAAGCATCTCGTACATTTTCTTTTATGGAGTTATTAACGAGAAACTATTTGCTCATTCCATACAAGAACTTGGCCTTCGCATAACGCAAGACAAATTGATGTTCTGATCGATGGTGAACACAGAAATACTAAGAAGACAAACAAATAAAGCTATGAGCAAAACTGCAGAAACTTTAAATAAGATGGGTTCAAGAGTGACGGACGATGGCAGAATGAGAGAAATTTAATTTTACGAACGCGTGTAGTACTTAGTATGGGATCGGAACAGCTAGGAAGGCGAAGATGCTCCTATACAACAGGTATCCGTACTAACAATAATGGGAACGCGACGAAGAGGATGCTGCGAAATCCAAGGAAGCAAGATGAGAGTCGGAAACGATTAAATGACAAATGAAATCAGAACACACGGAATGTGTCCCAAGGAAACTTTTATAGCCATAATATAGTACTGTGAGGTCAGGAAAAATTTGTTGATATAGATTGTTATCGATTGTGCGCATCAGTCTACTTGACATATACCGTCCTAATCTGCATTCTTGATCGGAGTTGAATTTACCAACTGATATCGTAGTACACAAAATCGAGATACTCAGAATACTCAGAGTAAAGCATCCCAAGCATCTATACGAAAATCGCTTTTAAAAAATATCATCATCGTAAGTAATCTGCCATTATTGGCACATCATTCGCTGCAACTAAGCTTCCATACTCTACGGTCTTCTGCGAAACCTCCTCGTTTTCATGTACGACTTTCCTGTTTTGAAATCGTTCATCAATTGTAGGTTCCTTCGCCCCCTATTTAAAATATATAGATGCACATAATTATGGTGTAAGATAATGAGTTAAAAGAACATTTTTTAAAAGTAATATTTCAATAAAGTACCTAATTAAAGCTCACAATCAAACACATACTGACTCAGGACATCACTATACACACAGAATTTCTCTGTTTCCTAATTCTTTAATTTAAATCCTTTGGTACGAGTATATTTGTCTACCACAACGTCCGTTGGCTGAGAAGCAAGTACTCTATCTATCTATCGAACAAACCACGTAGTATTTTGCTTTCATCAGATAGATTTCTGTTATTAAACTGCCACAAATGCTACTGAATAGATGACAAGTAAAAAATAATTGTAGCCACAGCTTGTTCTTATTTTGTTCCCACAATTTTCCTTGATTTTCCGGCTAGTCTGAGATGTCCTGCACCTGCATAGTTGGTGAAATTATAGCTGAGTGATTCACTCAAGATTTTTCTTTTGCCTTCTATGGCTTCTTTTTATCTTTCTAAGATAAAGAACACGAAGATCGATATGTTTATGTTGTTAATTTTCCTTTTGCTTCTGTTTACTCATGTTGAGTACATCATATTCAGTTTTTGAATATACATTTAGAAATAGTGAATACTCTTAAAATATTTTCTTCTTAGGCAACAGGCGTTTAGCAGTCAATTTAAAATGACAATCAAAAAAAGCCAAACAGAAGTTAGAAGATGCACAAGAAAAAAAAAAAGAAGAATGGAAACCAAAATAGATTACCTGGGGGAAGAGGTGCAGGAATTTTGTTACTAAGGAAATAAAATAACAGGCGATAATAGGAGCAAACAAGCTGTAAAATCCATGATAGTTCAGGGCAAAGACACATTCGAAGAAGAACCAAAGTTTCTAGCAAAAAACATCGACATAAAACTCACGGAAAAACTGCTGAAAACATGCATTGTATGGGTGTGAGGCGTGGACTCTAGAAGAGGGAAAATGGAGGATAGAAGTCTTCCAAATATATTACGGGTATTATTTAGTTTCTCCCCCAAATCACTTGGTAATGACTGTGGCTCAATTGGTAGTGATTACGATTCGTTATTTGTAACCGTGATGAGTATAAATACAGTGTGGACGTATGGCATAAAAATTGCAGTGCATAAAACACGAACGAACTTGTGCTAAGTGGCCACTAAAAAGCACGAATGCTATATAACAGAGTCAAGGAAAGAGCACAGCAGGGAGGCCCGAGGGGATGCGTCCGTAGGGAGCCGGTGCGTCAGCGACAGTGAGTATACACATAAACGAGGTCGTTTACAACAGCTTACTATAATTCATAGTACCGGCTCCGGAGCCGTCGATGGATTTGATGGAGATACTAAATGCCATCCTATGTTGCTATAGAGCAATGTTGAAAATTAGATGGATACATGAGTGAAGGTATCAAATGGAAAAAAAAAAAAATATATTGGAAATGATAGAGGGAAAAAAAGGCGTATACTGAAGAATATTCCGAGGAGAAGAGATAGGATGACTGGACACATTATAAAGCATGGAGGAATCATACTATTAGCTATGGAAGGAATGCAAGAAGGAAAAATACCCAGCGGAAGGTCACGATT
This sequence comes from Thermobia domestica, assembly GCF_964235325.1. NCBI lineage: Eukaryota > Metazoa > Arthropoda > Insecta > Zygentoma > Lepismatidae > Thermobia > Thermobia domestica. The sequence goes on along the minus strand of NC_137460.1, from coordinate 303,150,066 downwards.
GAAATGTAGGACCAAATAATATGAGATACACGGAAGAAAAAGAACACAGAAATAAAAGAGTGCCTTAGGTTAGAGAACAATGAAAAGCAGAATCAAATCGGATAATTTTGATATTTTTACTGTTGCCAGACTAAATAATTCAATCTCATGTATGTTGCATCATGACTGGGAACCAAGATAATGCCTTTGCCAAACATTTGTCCGAATGTTGTGTCAAAAATTAAACTGCTAAAGCTGCAGACGAAGCAATATTCTAACTCTGGTATATGACAAATGATTAAATGAAACTGTTTATATAAAAAAACCTAGGTGGAAAAAATTCTCATAGAGAAAGATAAGTTTTAAAATGTAATTACTTAAGAGCCTCACATACTAAAAATAGTACAAAATTTACGATTTTCTTTTGCTTGTTTATTCAAAGTGAAAGGAGATAATGAAATGCAAGTTACCACAATCATAGATAATGTTATTCTACAACAGAAAAAATGAACTTGAAGAATTTTCAGTATTGCCTTGCATAGAAATTATAGTGTTGCCAGAATAGCAATTCACTCAAAATCTAAGTTGAGACAGCGTACTCAACTGCATTTGATTACGTATCATGTCTTGGAATTCTGTGAACTACTTTTTAAATAATAGTTTTATTTAATTTGTAACAGACAAAATAGTTTTAACATACAGTTATTAAAATTAAATAATAATGTTACTAAAAAATAGTTCACACGATACCAAAACATGATATGTAATCAAATGCAGTTGAGTTCGTTTCTCTAGTCGCTGCCTTAACTTAGATTTTGAGGGTATTGTTATTCTGGCAACACTGTAATTTCTATGGATGACAACACTGAAAATTCTTGAAGTTTATGTTTTCTATTGTAGAATAACATTATCTATGATTGTAGTAAGTTGGATTCTATTATCTCCTTTCATTTATGAATAAACAACCAAAAGAAAACTGGTAAATTTTGTTATTTTTAGTATTCAGGCTCATAAACCTGTACTAGTCGTCAATGATAAAATGGGAACTGGGAGTTATAACTGGTCACATATCTTTTACTTCATGGAAATCGTTCGATAGATAATAACTATTAACATCTGACACCAATCAATGTCCTAATTCAGTATTTTTACATACCAAATACATCTCTGCTCGCACGACCAACAGAAAGGACCAACATCTCTTACAAACTGCATACAAAGAAATTATACCTTTCTTAACCTACTATTATTATTATTACTTGCTGCTTCTTGGGTCATTTCGTTATTTGCCTTCTTTTCACAAAGATCAATTAATACTGGTTGTTTAGAACATGTTAACTTCAACATCTAACTCCATGTTACAACACAGTTAAGGAAAAAATATGTAAAAGGCATCTGCAGTGTGCACTCCAATGTCTTGTGCCAGGATTATTCAATTGTCTCTTTTGTGATTGAGCAGAAGACGATTCACATGTCACAGTAACAAAGCACTCAAAGGATACAGACTTCACATCAAGCAGTATACAAAAATAGAAAAATTTCTTTCCCTCACAGTGTTTCAAGTAGTTTACAACGAGAAAAGGGAAAACATCTCGTTTAACGAACAAAGAAATAAATTGATGAATATCAGGTTAATCGTACAGAGAATCAGACTGCACAGGGAATTCAGAGAATCCTGGCCATCTAGTCCTTTAAGAATTCCGGAACTCGCTGCGACTGGTGAAAGTTTATACAACAAAAGGCATCTTTCACACTTTTTCTTGTAAGTCACAAGGTATACGATTGCCCAATTCTTCACAATTAATCTTGAGGAGTAAATTTACTAGTTTTTTCCTCATAATTCATGTTCAAAAAGACCTCACCACCATCTTTTGTTCAGGAATTGCACAAGTGCTGCTAATAAAAATAAGTATTCTTTTGATACCCTTACTCGAAGTTCATGTATCAAAACGCTACCTACAGGCCAGAGTAAAAAGCTTTTGAAAAGAAATCGATCCTCTATGAACACAACATATTTAATCGCGAAGAATACTCTTTATTCCCTGATAGTATTATTTCTTAATATATAAATCGTAATTTCTCGCTGAAAGGTAAGGCTGGTACGCCATAATACAATGAGGTAGGTCGTTCATGAAGACATAAAACGTCTTGCAATGCATTCCAGAAAAGTTTTCAATATTGAAAGTTTTGATTTCCCACACTAGATGGTATCTGGGTTAACATCACATTGGATCTGGTTTAGTGAGTTTTCGAAGTATTCCGTTAAACTACATGCTACAATTTTGTACATCTGCTGAATTTCCCATTAGAGACTCTTCTGTATCTTAGAAATTATTTAAAATACATAGCTCTACAATTGAAGTGTAAACAAGCATATTAGACGTATGACCGTTCAGAAAGATATGGGTGGCCCCGCATGGTGTAATTGCTAATGCTCTCTCCTTTGGTACGAGCGGTCCCGAGTTTGATTCCTGGTAAGGCCATTCGGTCGAAAAAGTGTAAAAGCTTTTTCAGACCAGCTACCTTGAGTGAGGGTTTTCCTGGGTTTTCCCTCATTCACACCACGCAAATACCAGGATAGTACCTAACATAACGATCCAAGGCTGTTTCCTTCCTTCCCCAATACTTTTTTCCTTCCCTTTCATCGGATAGTCAAGCTCGCCGAGGGATGTCTCTCTCATATATGTGACGAGCTAAGTGTCCATAGATGCCGACAGCCCAGAAATCGAATTCCTAATTCTAATCGAAAAGATATGGAAATTTGTAACTCCTGTTTTATTCTTTTTTGTTCTTCTTAACTCCTTTCAACACTCTAATGATGTGACTTTAATCTTGAAAGCTGACTACAATTTTTAGTATTGCTTATGTGTTTTTGTCCGCAACTAGTACATAAATTAACTTATACTCTGATTCATACACATTGTAGCTGTTAATATTGAATATTTAGTTGTTGTTTCTTTCTCCTAGTCTTAAGATCCTTCACTAATAATATGATCAATTTCATAATTATACTGTCTTTTTGACAAATTCAACCAAGTTGATTACTTAAAAAGAAAGATGAACAAATTCACTCAAGCCATGGTTCAATTACCTTGAAGAAAATCTTTGGACGCACATGACTACTTGAAACACTGTGTTAACATTATTGCAGCGAAGCCATTTTGGTTTTCAGGGAAAAAATATTTGTTGTTGCATAGTAAACTCCATAATATTCTATTTTGTTCAACGGCAGGCAAACAGCAGACATGTTTCTATCAATAATTATCTTTTTATAACAAGTTTTCTTCAAAAACAGCACCAGCACAAATCATCACCAGTTCTAGGGTTATCTTTTTATTTGTAAAACTACTCTAAATATATAATATTTTATTTATACATATAAAATTCTTATATTGTATTTATATATAGATATCTCTATATATATATATTTATAAATCTTCAGTTAGAACATAACAACATAATCTGCAGAACCATTCACACAAGCATACAAATTTAAAAATCTCACACTTTTTTCTTTATATTGTTTATAATTACAAGCACTGAGTTAGCACAGAATGACGCCCAAATGCATCGGTTGGAAAGAAAAATAAAATTCATCAACTTTCTTCAGTTACTTCTTGTCTCCGACTCTCAACTATACAATACAATCTTCAAATACCTGATCTACACACACTGTTCGCTTGATGATTGTTTAACAGTGTATTTGCTAGCTTCGTCAGAAACAGAATTCGAACTAAAATAGAACAAGAAGTTATCGCCTCCTTAACAGAAATTTACTCTTGCCTTGTATAAACTTTCCTGGTACAGAAACTTAATTTTCACTCTAGATCAGGTCAATGTCTTTTTTTACACTTTTACCTATGCACATTTCAAAGATTATTTACCTTTTGCGTGGTAAAATGGTTAATGCACACATAGTCCACGTCTCTTGCAACCTCATGAAAGTAAATGTATTTCACGAACTGTTATATTATATTTCTTTTTTGTCCTACCTCTCCACGAACCCTATATACATTGTAAAAGTTTTCGCAGAATAACCATAGATACCGGTGAATAATCATTGTTCGAGTTGCGGAAGGTAGGATTAAATTTCAATGAACTACAAACATATCGTCGGCGTTCAAGCAGAAGTCACTAACTTAAAAAAGAAGAAAAAAATAGCTAGGCACTTTTTCCAGTACGAGGATGATATACAAGGTAAAATATACGACGTTCTTATACATATTATGAGGCTAGATGTAACAGATGACATTGTTATGCTAAGGATAACGACGCTTAGCATCACAATTTTACCTGCTACATCTAGCCTGGCAATGTAAGAACAACGACTCAAGTTGCGCTTGAATGAAGGAGAAACCAATAGTGTGGAAATTGGAAGAGGAGTCAGACAAGGATGTAATATGTCGCCTCAATTATTCAACATTTACAGTAAATTAATCCAATGTTCTCGGGATTGCTGCCAAAGTGAGTGTTGTTGTGCTGAGCTTTCGTTACCATACAGCGGCAACACTCACTCTGGCAGCAATCCCGAGAACATTGGATTAATAGTAGACGCCAGCAAAGCTTCAAGATCATATTTACAGTGAATGCTTAAAGAAGGAAACATTCATGGGAATTAGAGATTTCAAGATTGGAGGGCAGATCATTAACAAGATCAGATATGGAGATTATACGACTATTATAGCTAAAACCGAAGAAACACTACAGGAAATGATTGACAAAACAGTTGACGCTGGAAACTATATGGAATGGAAATCAGCACCGAAAAATCGCAAGTCATGAAAATATCCCGTGGAAATTCGCCTTTACGGGTCAGAGTAGAACAAAGAATACTTGAAGAGGTCGACCATCTGGGAAGTATTTTGACGAAGGACGCATACTGCACCAATGAGATCAGGTCGAGAATTGCCATAGACAAAGAAGTGTTCAAGAAGAAAAGGTCACTCTTAACTAACAGCCTTAATATTGGACTAAGGAAGAAATCGGTCAAGTGCTATATATGGAGTATTGGACTTTATAGTTCAGAGAGTTGGACATTACGGAGGTTAGAAAAGAAATATTTAAGAGGGTTTCGAAATGTGGTGTTCGAGGAAGATAGAGAAGATAAAATGAACAGAAAGAGTAACAAACGAAGACATTTTAAAATGGATAGGAGAGAAGAGGACGTTTCTAGCCACCTTTCTTCGTAGAAAGGCTAATTAGATTGGACACATCTCCGAAGAAATTGTCTTCTTCATACCGTCCTGATGGAAGGAAAGCGAGGAATACGAAGCAAAACAGAACTGATCGACGATTTGAAAAATAGAAGAAAATATTGGGAGTTAAAAGAGGAAGCTGAAAATCGAGAAACATGGAAAAAAAAATTTCCAGGCCGAAACTGAAAATTAAGAAGAAAAGAAAAACAACAAAAAAAAAAAAAAAAACTCATTAGTACCAGGACCTGCCAAAAGATAGGATGCTTTATTATATTATTATTATTATTATTAATGTTAGAATAGTGTGTGTTTCACCTTGTGTATCGTTATTGTACTGGAAGAAGTACCTAACTCCGTTCGTGTGTTTTTGGAGTTTGTGAATTCTACTTGAACGCCGACGATAGATACTCAAGTTTGAACACCTACACTTATTCGTAGCTTTCTTTTCATCAACAGTAACTCACTCACACTCTAAAGTTCCAACTTGAGATTCATGCATGGTTCAAAGGTAATTTTTTAAAAAAAGCTCAAATAAGGATAAAAATTCGCTTTAAACTATGGACTATAAGTAACGAGAGAAGGAAAACAGGTGGTTAATTAAAGATGTATGGAAAGCGAACAGCTGTACAACACATATCTCATGAAGCTAGCAAATAGGAACGATCTTCACCTGGACCATTTTTCAATATTCACGATAAAAAACCAAAACCAAATTTATTTTTGTGTTAAATTCTTGTCGTAAAAATTTAAAGTCACATGCAGCAACGCGTTCACTCAAACTATGTCTATACTTTCCAGAAATAGGAAAGCACTGCCTCAAAAACAGACAATGCTTTCCTTGAAGGCAGAGGAACAGTATATCGTAAGGGAATGTGGAAAGCGGAGGACAGATCTCGATCAAATGAAGAAAACCTCAGAGATCACTACACTCAAGTTTATTTTAGAGAGAGCGGGGGAAAAAAGGCATCATTTTGTGCAAACTCTGTAGAAACAGTTTTCGTAGGAAAAATCTACTTAGTAAAAATTAATGGCACATATTATATAAATAAGCATCTTAGTGTTTTCTTACCCCTCCCCTTTCTCATATATTTAAAAACTTTCCAATAACAACAGACGTTAACATTGGAAGAGCCACCGAGATTCATAACCACAGTTATGATATACATCTCCTTTTTATCTTCGGAAAGAAAGTAAAATAATTGGATGTTAAATAAACAGTACTATTATGTCATTATAAAAACTGTTACTTGGTTAACAATGCATCAGTAATCATAGTAGGCATGTTTAGCTCACGAATAAAGTTACGAAACTACAGTTCAAATAACCTACAACGATCATCACCGTAACAGTGTAAGATAACAAGATTGTTAACTATTGCTTGAAGGAAAAAAAAAATGTCATGAGGTTTCAAATATTGTCCTCAAGATCAAAATTATGTTCTGAAGGTCAAAAGTGTCCGAAGTCGTGATTTCATATTATATGTTGGTCATGGCGATACAGTGCAGCTCGTTGAATAAGTCTTACAAACTTTGGTACAACAACAAATAACTTTTGACTGAATAATCTGTTTCATTTCCTGAGTGTCAATTCAAAATCCAGCTTACTACGCTGATGCACTATTTGAAGAGCTTCTTAAAAGGAGGCTGATTACTCAACAGTCTTTCAGCAACTAAATGCCTGTCTGATAAAAGCAGAAGGGACGTTATACAAAGCACAGGTTTGGAAAATTAAAGAAAATAAAAATCTAATACTGATACCAAGGTTGCTTCCGCACCCATCGCAACCTGATACCAGCGTCTGTGCGGATCTTGATGGACGCAGACTCGGCTGCCCTGACCGTTTCCTTCACCGACTGCATTAGGTTCTGTGCGTTGCCCACCAACATGTCTGTCGCCTCTTGGTCTTCTTCGGTACCTGCCAGCACAATATATTATTAGCAAATGACAACGTTTATTTTTACAAACAATAGTCATTACAATAAAGCATTACATTTACAATTTTTCTAATTAACAAAAGAATCGTTCTGAGCTTTAAGAGAAGAATCAAAGCTTAAAGTCCAGCGTGGGACGTAACTATGATCCATGTCGAATTGTGAAACGTAAATATTCAGATATTCAGGTTACAAATGATGTAAAAGGATTCAATATTTCTTGTGTAAACACAAGTTAAATATTCAAGGCTTCGCATTCTAAGCAATTATTTATTCTCAGATGATGAATTTACTCCTGAACTTCTTTAGTGATTAGGAATGAAAATAAACTGACTGCAAAAAATGAAGCATATTTTACCAAATGGATACGCAGACGCAAATTTAATTGTACTTGAGTATTGCATCATGGAATACCTAATCACCGTTCGTTCGTCTTTTCTACCCGATTCTTTGTATCAGTGCAGACCCTTCTATTTTCACGCAATATGTAATAAATATGAATTGGTTGGTATATATATAACTTGTTTCAAAACAACACCGACAACGTTTGAGAGGTGATTCGTGACACCAAGATAAGGCAAAAAGTATAGATCAATCTGGGTGCAGATATGCTTCCTTTCGGAGTTATAGGCTGCCGAAAACATGAAAAAAAAAAAAATTTAAAGGTTCATAGCTCCAAAACTATGGGACCTACCGTAGTCGGGTCAAGACTTCACTTAGGAACTAATATGTACTCTATCCAAAAATCCATGTTTCAGAATCCTAAGGTACTCACGAAGTAATTTTTATAGAGGAAATTTGTCTTTGAAGTACTCACCAACTAGCTCTATAAAAATTGTTGTGGAAGTACCACAGGATTCTGAAACATGTGTATTTGGATAGGACACACATTAATTCCTAAGTGAAATCTTGACCCGACTACGGTAGGCTCCAAAGTTTTGGAGCTGTAGACCATTAAATTCATTTCTTCATGTTTTCGGCTGCCTATTAACTCCGAAAGGAAGCATTTGCGACCCAGGTTGGTCTATACTTTTTGTCTTATCCTGGTGTCACGAATCACCTCCCAAACGTTGCCAGTGATGTTTTGAAACACCCTGCATATAAATAGATTGTTCCGAATGTTTCGAATTCGACTGTTGCAACTATAGCTATACAAACTATTTTGTAGAAATAATAAATGTGTATAATTACAAGTTACGTGTATATGAAGAAGGCATCACGTAAGAAACAAATCTTTCAACTCCTATTTATTTTGAACTGAGAAACAACAGCTATTTTAAAGCAATTTCTGTGCTTGTACACGTAGTTTTCAATGCATTACGTTAAAATAAACGAAGCGAACGTTCTTTCAAACAAAGGACTACTGAACAATAAATGATTAAAGCACCGACTTTGTAGCACTTAAAACAAATTAATGATATTGCACACTCTCTACATACACCCACTCCTTGTTATTGTTAACGACGACTGGAATACTAATATCATGATTCCCGCAATCTACTACACAAATATTCAATACAAAAAGGGTACTCGATATAACGCCAGCCGAGGCCCAAACTATCAGCAGAGATGTTGAAATTCTCTTTTTGACAGTAAACAAAAGATACTACATTATATCTTGATTCTCAAATGTGATGTTTGCTCATTAATTTTAGTATAAAATACAACACTGCATGTACAATAACAAAACACCCGCGGGAAGGGTGTAAATTTTCTTATAGTTTTAGGATCTACACTAGTGTTGACAAAGTGTAGAGCCTCTGCGTATTATGAGTTGAAAGTCTCTTTTGAACTTCAGTTTTCAGCTTTACTAGTAAAAAGAGCACCGGAAATTATTCTTCATTAAGGCTATAATATACCATTGATAACTATGTAAGGGCTTAAAGGCATTCCGAGTTAACAATATACATAACTGGGAAAAACAAGCCTCAACGTTCCACAAAAACAGCCTAATATTTGAGAAATGCTGTTATCGAACTACTAAGCAACCTCAGGTCACTCAATTGAGTAATATTTCACTTGATGTCATTTGGAGACATTTTTATTTTTGGATTCTATTCTGTAGTTCTCAAAGAAACTATTCTGCAAACACATAATAGTAAATCGAAAATTCCTGTTCCTGGGACATGAACTGAAGTTATAATTTCACAAATACCAGCAGGATGTTTTGCTAATACCATGTCCAAACTTCAACAGGTAATTCTTTAAGAACAGAGTAAGGAGTGTGTTTACCGGCACTCGTTCTGGTCACCTTATTATGGACCGGCCTTGTAAGTATGGGTAGTCTGTAAAGTCCTTTACAACGGGCTTCAGAAGAAATCCACTGAACTGTCAGATTCCACAGTCATCTAACAGCATTATCTCTTACGGTCTAATTGCTCACCCTAACGAGTTGGGGCCTACCATCATATGCAATGACGGCATCCAACCGTTATAAGACAACCTCATTTTCCCCTTGGAGAACCCATAAGAGCCACAAGGTACCGAATCCCATGATATGACCACAGCCGAATAGAGTCCAACACAAACTAGGAACCTCAGAATGACCCGGAAGGAGAGGGGAGATAGAATCTTGGTCCTGTCTATCTACTTGTCGTTCAACCGGCGCCAAGAAGTACCATGCAAACGCCTAAGCAACCACCTTCCGGACTCAAGGACACGTCCATTTGAGGAGTATTCTTAAGGCTTCCCTCCCCCGGTAGGGATGACAGGGTATCAGTCCCTGTGTATCTCATTTTACGGAAGAGGTGCACTGTATATTACTGATACTAAGGGGTGATATAGTCCATCTGCACCAGGCAGATATTCCCATTTGAGATGCGCTAATCCCTCTCCCTCGGTAGGTGTGGGTACAATAGCCCGCCACATTGTCCTCAGACAACGTAGTGAGGAACTACGTACCTTATTTTCTTAATGGTGCGTGTCTTTGACCTATTTACGAGACTGACAGCCTCTTCTGACTCCTTATGTTTTCCAATAGAGGATCCCATTATCTCCACCTATGTCTACCACTCGTCGACTCAGACTCTTTGAGAAAGAAGCGGGCATAGAAGACGATATTTTAATTCTCGCAACCCTGTATTCGTCAGCTCAACAGGGAGTGTAACAGGTGGTCTGCACATATGGCTTAAGTCCCTCTCCATTTCTTAACACGGGCTTGGGACCCTAAGAACAGGCAACAGAAAAGTGTATATATAACATCGCATCGTTTCAGATATATAGGGTGAAGTGCAAGATACGACGCACGCTGCAAGGCATGGAAGAAGAAGCGGACACACTATCGGTGAACAGTCATCAGTACACCGAAGGCGTAGTTAAAAGATATGATGACTACTAGGAGCAATATTTAATTCATGCAATCTTCACAATGACATCCGCCTCTGGCGCAACGTTATTAGAGGAAGTGTTTAAAATGACTGACATGTTTCCTGCACAATGGGCGTTTGTCATCTATTCAGAACATTTTCCCAACATCTTGCATATCTCCGGAATACTGCGGTATCACGTACATATTGATATAAATGTTTTTGTTGCCTGTCCTTAAAGGAAGCACCTGCTGAAGTACCTTTTTGTACCTGCTGAAGTCTGTACATACGAGACGCCTTCAGAAAGTAACTTTCCCATGCGTCCCATAGCTAGGAAACCGTATGTTGCGCGAAGCGACTGCGTGCATGTGAGAGAGTAATGTCCTAACATAGCGCATGCACCAGCGGAACTTCCCTAATGCTTTCAGCAGCGTCGTGGGAGTGGTTGAAGATGGACGTTCCTATTCCAGTTCCCGCCGCGTGTGAAGTGCGAGCAGTGATAAAGTTTTTGAATGCATAGGGCATAGTGCCGATTGAAATCCATCGTCAGCTGTGCCAGGTTTATGAGCAAGCAGATGGTGTGTTGCTGGTGTAGACAATTTGCAGCAGGACGCCAAAATGTGCATGATGAGGAGCGAAGTAGGAGGCTAACCGTCATCACAGATGACCTTGTGAATCTTGTTCAGGAACACATCATGCAGAATCGTCGCTTCACAATAACGGGTCTCAGCAGTGTTCCCGCAGACTTCCCGCTCCTTATTGCACACTATTGGCACGGAGCGTCTGCTGTTCAACAAGTTGTGCGCCAGGTGAGTACGGAAGCGACTGACTCCAGAACACAAAGCAAGGCGCAGGGGTCAGCATTGACATTTCTGCAATAATACAGCTGACCATGGATTGGGAGCTGGAATAGGAACGTCCATCTTCAGCCACTGCCATGACGCTACTGAGAGCACTAGGTAAGTTCCGCTGGCGCATGCGTCATATTGGCACCTTGCTCTCTCACATGCACGCAGTCGCTTCGCGCAACATACGGTTTCCTAACTAGGGGACGTGTGGGAAAGTCACTTTCTGGATACGTCTCGTACTTCTGCGAACCACCCAGTATACTAGGAATGAGAATAAAGGTTTTATATATAAACTCAACTCTACTGCAAACAACCAACAAAATTCTGCATATTTCATTTCATAAACAGCACAGAGAACTTTAAGTGACCTGTTTTGTATTGGCTGGCCCTGTAAGTTTTCTTGTTAAATTGTGACGTTTTAAATACATGATGTTTCGTGATTCCTTATGGGAAACACCTTATACGATAAGTCCTTATAGGTGTGAGACAAGATTTTTGTAAATAAACATTATTAAAATAAAAAACTTCATCATTCTATAGCTTATACTTCTTAGAACTAGCGACAATACAGCAACTGCCTATAACGACAACGTATTTTAGTACCTAATATATGCTTACAGCTACACACAAAAAAATCTTTACAAGTTTCAGTTGCAAGCTACAATAAAATGCAAGCAGTTTCAAAAAAGTAAGGAAATAAATCTGGACATGCAGTAACATGCTCCATTCATACAATCGTTACTTACTCGAACCTATTAAATTTCCTGGTGCATATTTTTTTTTAAAGAAAAAAGAGAAATAAACAGACATTAAACATTCCAAAATACTAATGCTACAATGTTACTTTAATGCTATGTGAATGGGTTCCAATTATATGATTGCTTTTTATAGCTAATGTATATAGATTTTAAAAGAAATTAATTCATTGTATTAAACAGGTGCACAGTGTTTGGGGAAGCAAAGTGCAAAGTGAAATCTGATTATTGTTTGCGTAAAACCATGGAGATCCGCCTCAAGCTTCTTACTGAGACAGTAGTCAAAACACGTCAACGTCCATAATGACTAGAACTATATCATAAAGGGTGTTTATGGGAATCGAATAGTATAACAATGTTAGGAAATACGAGGTCTATCCGAAAAGTTCACAAACTTTTTTAAATTGTGGGCTAACCGATAATTAAATCTGAATATATCTTTCATATATACCTATTTGCAGGGGCAAATTTTGTGCAGTATCTGCCGAAACACTTTCGCTCTCTCCTCCTTTGTTGTTGTAGTATGTTTATTTCTGTAAACAAATATTAATTACGTTTTGTGATGTCTTTCTGCAGAAAATATAAGGGTGTCAGAGGAGCAATAGATTTCTGTGAAATTGTATGTAAAACTCGGAAAATCTTTTACTGAAACGTACCGCATTTGAGGATTCAAGTTTAGGAAAGACTCCAACGAATAACTGGTTCTTAAGAAGTCACTAGATCTCGTTCAGGAAGAACATTAACGTCAAAAACTGATTCAATTGGAGAGGAAGTTAATGAGCTAATACGTTCTAACAGTCACCCGACAGCTCCTCAAGTACCAGAAGGGGTTTAACATATTGGAAATTGTATGCCATGAGATTTTAACAGATATTTTGGTAGTGAGCCGCCTCACAGCAAAATTTCTGCCAAGGCTGTTCTAAGAGCATCTAAATCACATGCGTCTGCAAGTTAAGTTGAGATTTTCTGGGATAGGCTAGGTCTGATGAGAAGTTCATGAAAAATAAAACTGTGGTATATAAGTATGATGTAGAAACTAAACACCAGTCAGTACAGTGGGTAGAAACATCTTCACTCAGAAAGGAAGAGACAGTCATTAAGATAGATGAAATATCTTGAAATGAGAAGATAAAGACTGGATGATCAAAGGGAACAGCGATAATGCTCCATCGTAACTGAGCATCGCCACATACTACTACTGTAACTCAACGTCACTCGTTTCTCAATTTATTCACCACACTTAGCTCCATGAGATTTTTCTTGTTTTCATCAAATTAAAATTCGTTACCAAATACTGTTGTTTTAAGTACAGAAAGTTTGCTAGCGAAGCATTCCAAAACAAGCGTCCCTTTCACGGCAGAACTATTGGATTCGGTGCACTCACGGCGATATCACTTCCAAGAGCGACAAAACTGGATATCTTCTAAGAAATGCAAATAACTTATATTTGTAGTTGCGAACCTTGTCGAAGACCTCGTACTTTGAGTACTACTAGCACGTTATAAATGGTTGATCAATTTTAAGTAGATTTAAATGTATAGAAAACAATGCCTTGCTGAAAATGATCAGCATTTGTGCTTACTGGTGGTTTGAACGACGAAACATAAAACCAAAGTAATACAATGTTTAATAAAAATATGATTTCCATATTGAACTACCAGTTATTAGTAATGTACAGGAATTCAATCAAGCTACTGGGGGATATACTAATTGCCATAGTCAAGGGAATCTGCTCCAACATAGATTTCTTTTGCTGAAATCTATAAGAGCACACACATTGACTCGCTTTTCATTAAATCCAAGAAAACTTTGAGCCGAGAAGAATTTGAAACTTTTTTTTTTTAATATAAACAGCGTATAAAAGAATATTTTTTGCGAATTTCGACTTCTAAAGGGAGTATGGGGGAAAAGTAGGTTAAAAGCTCCTTTGCACTGGAGTTAGATCCATTCAGTTAAATCACTTGTTTGATGGAAGTTTTGCATCAAAACTAGCAAGAATATTACAAATCATTGTTATTATTATTATTATTATTATTATTATTATTATTATTATTATTATTATTATTATTATTATTATTATTATTTCACTCAAATAAAACTATCTTAATTAAAAATCTTTTTATATGGTTCTGAATGTAGAGAAGGCAAAGTAAGTTCATTACTCGAGATATAGCTATCTCAGCAACTAAACAACTGATATGATTCAGGCTGTAGCATTCACGAGACATGTACATTATTTAAGTAAAATGTTCAACATTCTATGTTATTGGAACTTAAAAAGATAAGCTACTTTTTATTCCTATCCACAGCAATTATGAATAAGTTGTATCTTGTTAATAAACCTAATATGAAGAGATTAATTGTTAATAATTGCAACTTCTGCATACTACGAAATACTCAAACTATTATGAGCCTGACTCAATAAAAAATAATACAAAATTTACCATTTTTGCTTGTTTTTCGTAAGTGAAAGGAGATAATGAAATGCTACTTACCACAATCATAGATAATGGTATTCTACAATAGAAAATATGAACCTCAAGATTTTTCAGTGTTGCCATCCATAGAAATTACGGTGCTGCCACAATAGCACTTCACCCAAAATCTACGCTCAAGCAGCGACTAGAGGAACGAACTCAACTGCATTTGATTACGTATCATGTTGTCTTGGAATCCTGTTAACTCCTTTTTAAATAATAGTTGTATTTGGTTCGTCATAAACAAAATAGTTTTAACATACAGTTATTAAATAATGTTATTTAAAAAGTAGTTCACAGAATACCAAAACAACATGATACGTATTCAAATGTAGTTGAGTTCGTTCCTCTAGTAGCTGCCTTAACTTAGATTTTGGGGGAGTTGTTATTCTGGCAACACTGAAAATTCTTCAGGTTTATATTTTCTGTTATAGAATAACATTATCTATGATTGTTGTAAATTGCATTTCATTATCTCCTTTCACTTATGAAAAACAAGCAACAGAAAAAAGGTAAATTTTGTATTATCTTTAGTACGTCAGGCACTTAATTGTAAATAGTCACGATACTAGCATTCCTGTAGCGCTAATGTGATTTATTTCGGTGAATTCTACATTACGATACGAAATTGCATGAAAATTTATGCATCATTTGCAAAGATACATTCGCTTCTATAGTAAATAATTCATGTAATATTCCTTTGTTTATAATTTCCAGATACTGATGGTGATTTTAGTTTGGAACTGAATAATGTTGATCACAGTGAAATGTCGAAATGTTAACTGTTTTCTGATTGGTTGATGAGAAACCTGTTGTAATGGGACACAACTTACAACCTAGTGGCATGCGCAGAAGACAGTGGCAGTGAATTTGGACTGCGTGTATGTGTGTGAGATGTCAGATTGTAAGCAGTCGATAGCGCATGCTACTGTATATCTTTACTCCATTTGGGGTGCTAAGACAAATGTATGGCTGATGCCTGTGATTTGTGTAGTACAGGAGAAGTGAGAAGACATCCGTTACAACACGTTGTAACTGTAATTCTCACGTGTCTTTTCGTTGTTCTTTCACTGTGTATGCGTTGATTTTTTCTCTTTTTTTTCGAATTTATTTCCTGTTTTGCTGTTTTCTGAATGCATTTGCAGTTGAAATAGGAAAACCTAATGCAACATATTTGCAAACACTTACGAACTACTGGCTAAATGACCAATACTTGACGATCTGAGCGCAGGGGCTATGAGAAATATGAAAACGCTATCAAAACTGAATGCCCTACTTACATATTACCAAGCACTGATACAAAGACAACCCACTACGTTTCACAAGCAAAAGACGGTGGATTCTGCCAAAGATTTAATACCAATTATATATTTAGTGGCAAGTACATTTAAGTCTTTTAATTTTTTTTTTAAAGTATGTTGTAATATTCTGTAGATAGTGAATAACGTACACGGAAGTTTAGCCCTTCACCTTTTTTATAAATATGTAGGCCTATATAATTATCGTACAAAGTCTTAATAAAATCTTTCTCTAAGGGGCCCATACACTATCAGTTTAAGTGAAGGAAAATCTGATCGTGACGTCAGAACTGAAGGAAAAACTGCGAACTGTAGGAATTCGTTCAGTTCAGTCAGTTCTTCATGTGGTTATTTGGACTGAACAAACGAACCATCTTTTTCTACGATAACTGTGCTGTTAACTGAAGGAAACATATAGTTCTCTCAGTTCAGGCCCTGTCATCATAGTAGCTAGTAAAAGTGAGGCATTGTTGGCTTTTATTCAAGCCTACCGTGGTCATCCCTACCATGGCCGTGCAACATGTGCATTATGCGAATATGTAGAAAACAGGGAAGGCGTATCATGTGTTACTTACAAAAATAAAAGAACTAAAACCTTAAGTGACACGTGATACTGTTATTTGAATAATAATAATAATAATAATAATAATAATAACCTACGGTGGCCATTTAGGAAGAAACTGCGGAAAGTGAACGAATCCAAGAAATCGGGGACTGGAGGTGAGGGAGTGTATGTTCCAAAGCTTTGGTATTTTAAGTGCACTCCACACCCTGATGAAACTGGAGCAACTGAATTGAAGAACTGAACTCGATTAACTTACGATACTCCACACACTATCAGTTCAGTTTACTGTACGTTCGGTTAAGTCAGTTTCTAGCGCACCTGGACTGATCAGTTAAAACTGGTAGTGTATGGGCCCTGTAAGTCTCGAATCACTTGCAATAAATGTTTCCAGTGTTGGATAAAAAGGACGCCCTCGGCAAATAATACTGAAAACACGTGTTTGTAGTAAAAACGTGTGGCTTGTAGTATGTGTGGATGTACGGATCCTTGCAATATACACTAAATTTAAG
The DNA here is from genome assembly GCF_964235325.1 of Thermobia domestica. NCBI lineage: Eukaryota > Metazoa > Arthropoda > Insecta > Zygentoma > Lepismatidae > Thermobia > Thermobia domestica. The sequence goes on along the minus strand of NC_137460.1, from coordinate 303,133,205 downwards.
TAAAATGTTACGCATCTTCCTTAGCAATGACTGAATTCTAGTGTTGTTTTTAAACTATCAAATTTTCCTGTGAGATTCTGGCGGTAAATACATGAATGTAGCGAAATTTCGAGTGATCTCATTCGCAAAACTTTCAGCAACACTATTTAACACCAGAGACCTCAATCTACTTCTGTCCTTAACTGGACTGATGGATACTTGTGAGGCCCATTGACCCAAATTAAATTTGTAAATAAAAGCAACGGGTCTTCAACTACAAAAAATCTTTCTTTCTTGGCTTTCCTTCTGAATCTATTTAAAAAAAAAAAAAAAAAAAAAAGAATGTTTCCACCTCCAATGATAAGAAACTTCTCTGTGACAAAGACAAGACCATTTTTCATATCAAAATTATGATAACTAACTAAAATAGGTGTTCGCTACTGTTCGAGAATTGAGTTCTTGTATTTGACAAGAATCAAAAATTCATCCCGGGATTTGTTTGCCCATTTGCTTTAGGACTGTCTACGTGACCTTATACTAATGCGACCTAAACATGATTTATGAATGTAGTTTTTAAATAGGTCAGATTAGTGAATTTAACTACCATCACTATGAAGTCTGTTTCCAAGAAATATTTTAAATAATATTATTATGACAGATTTTGTCGCCCCTCGAAATTTGCCGCCACGTATAAATGTACGTGTTGCACATATGGTAGAACCGGCCCTGTCGCTAACACAAAATTGATTGCTTGTTTTTAAAAGCTTAGCGTTTCTCATCAGCGTCAAAGTTATATGAGAGGTAATAATAGAGCTTAACGTGGAACCCCAAGCGCCACCGGAAATTACATAACACGAAAGACGGTCATTAATTATTTAACACCAAGAGATAAAAGTTTCAACTAAACAGAGGAACAGGCCAACAAAAACCTCACTGTTTGTACGCGGTATTGTAGGTTAGGGGCTTAACTGGGAGTTGCATTAGTTCAGTGCTATAGAAGGATGTAACAGACAACTAATTAATCTATTGCGTAAAAGCTAATCACATTACGATTTCTATAACAATTGAGTCACTTAATTAAGGGGGACCCGAAAGTAAAAAAGTGTATACAGTGTTCCCACGACAATATATATAACACAACAGCAGATATAATATATGGAGTAGATGGATACGTGGCTGACCCTTATTGTCAACTAACTTGAGTATTTACGTAAGTATAAAAGGGGTCACGCATCACAAACACGGTCAGAGCTTTCTTAGGTATCGATTCTTGTTATTCTTTTAGCATAATATATTAATTGCTTTACATATAGGGTGTTACAGAAATATGTCACAACATTTTGGGAAAAGATTCCTCACATCAAAATAAGAAAGAAAAAAAAAAAGTTCATACGGATCCGTGTTCAAAAAGTGGATAGTTTCCGAGTTATAGCGTGCCAAAAACGTGAAATAAGTGAACGTTAGAAGTTCATAGCTTCATTATTATGGGATATATCATAGTCAAGACATCACTGAGGAACTGGTACGTGAACTATTGACATATCCATTTTAAGAATGCTGCAGTGCTTGCATACCAATTTTGAGAGGTAGGTTGAAAGTGATCAAGTACTCCCAAACAGCCTCTCTAAAAATTGGTGTGCATGCACTGGAGCATTCTTAAACATGGATATTTAGATAGTTCACATACTAGTTTCTCAGTGATGTCTTGACCTGACTACGATCGGTTTTATAGTAGTGGAACTATGGACCTTTAAAAGGTTTTTTTTTTTTTTTTTTTTTTTTTTTTTTTTTTTTTTTTTTACATTTTCGGCGCCCTATAATTACAAAACTATGCCCTTCCGACCACAGGTCCATATGAACTTCTTTTTCTATTTTGATGTAAGGAATTTATTACCAAAATATTATGACAATTTTTTGTAACACCCTGTATAGTAGAGATTAGAGGCCATTGTGGCTCAGTTCTAGAGCGCTCACCTGTGGTGCGTGAAGCCTCTGGTTCGGTCTCGTGCTAAGTGACCGTGTGCGTTAGTTTTCTCGGGGTTCTCCTGATGCTTTTTTTGAGTTTAACGTTCCTAAATTATGTTCCGAGACTACGGGAGATAGCAGTGATGAGATGGAATGAAAGTACGAAGAAAAGGGAGAACTCCGATGGAAAAACCCTTCCTTTCGACATCGTAATGATTATTTGATATTCATGATGACTCCTTCAAGCAGAAGAAAATAAACACAACATTAAATACTACGTCTCTTATTTCAGAGTACGTGTAGAAATTTAGCTACGTGTATTAATATTATCTACACTTAATTAACAATACCATAAATGTGGTTGTGATTAATATTCTAATAAATCAACGGTATAATGCCACAACATTCATTAATTTTGAATAAAAATGTATAGGATTCAAATTGGCAAGACATCCGTTCGATAATGACCAAGCATTTTAAGTTGATAATATTGAGATACACACACACACACACACACCAAAGTAAATCTAAAATAACCGTCATGCATATCATATCAATGAATACATTATGTCCATTGCTAGGCGTAGGTACAATAGTGGAAATGTCTACTCATTCTCCATTCCAGATGTGTAGCATGCCTTCTATCCAATCTGTTGTCATACAGTACATCTCCAATATGCAGATGATACCACAGAACTTCGACGGAGCTGCAATTATCTATGGTGCATTTTTTTAAATGTAATATTTATCGCTTCGAACCCATCTTAAAATATTAAGAACAGATTAAATTCGAATTAATATTTCACCCAATTTACGTAATTTTACAGACGCTGATTCAAAAGGTTGTTAACGAACTATTCATTACACAAAGTACAGCACAATATTGTGATAAAGATAATGTGAAAACACAAAGGAAAATCAATTGTTACGGGAAACTTGCTGGACAAACTGCCGTGTGATGTGAGTGTTAAAAGTTTTGAAAAAGTATACAGAAACAACTACTCCATACTTATGAATCAGAATTGTGCATAATCACTAATAATAATAATATCTCATTCATTTTCTTTCTTTTTTCCTGTTTCTTTCTTTTTCTTATTTTTCTTTCATTTCTTATTTCTTTCGTTTAGATATATGTTTCATACGTATTAATTCAGAATGTCAGCATCCAATCTTTCCAACTCGCCTGTTAAATTTTGTAAAACTATTGGAATTAATTGATTAAATATAATCAATTCTGTGACAGTTGTGTCCTCGCATTATTCTCTTTTGATGGTCATTCATTAGCCTACACCGGATAGTACAGTGTCATTTTAGTCACAACTGATTGGGACCTTACTATTTGCTCCCTAGCGTAGCAATTTGGTTGCCTCCAAAGTAATCTTTAGTCCATCTGTGGACTGAACAACTCGCATTATAACTGCAGAATTTATTATGAATTAATTTTGAGGATAATCATTTTATTTTGTGTAATGGACTTGAAGAATTGCATTTGGTTTTCATTTCTGCAGTTTCTTTCCTTTGTACACTACAATGGATTCTTTGTTCACGTATGAACCTCATCCGTGGGAATCGTCGACATAACGTACTCTCACAGACTGCTTATGTCATGATAATGCTCCAGCCAATCAGAGTACATATGCAGACGAAATGAATATAAATTCGTATGAAACGAGTGTTCGGAGGTTACATTTTACGTCTGGGTTCTGGATCCGTGGGCGGAGCTTCATAAGAGAAGCGGGAAAAGCCTTATTCTGCAAGATGGAGGAAGAGTAAATACATATGCGTTGTGCTAGTTGTTAAGTTCTGTTATTTTAATTTCTATCATCTTTTTGTTAACCTACAACAAATAAAGTAAGTATGTAACTCTCTCAAACACAATCAATTGAACTGAGAATGCATTTTATTCAATGATTTCCTCCATTGTTGATGTGCATAGTCCGTCTATTATAGGTTCTTTATATTCTGTTCTTCATAACGAGATAGAATTGCAGAAGTACAATGACTCAACAAAACTCATGGGATACCCACCTCATATCTGGTCGGGCCCCTCTGGTCCTGTGGAGCGCAGCGATACGGCGTGGAACGAAGTCTGCAAGTCCCTAGTACACGTCCGGAGGCAGTTGACACCACACAGTCTGCAGAGCGGCAGCCAATTGTAGCCTGTTCGTGGGTTGAGGATCCAACGCCCGGAGCCTGAATTCAAGGACATCCCAGATATGTTCAATGGAGTTCATATCAGGGCTTCTGGGTGGCCAGTTCAATCGTTGGGTCTCACCTGCATGCTCGTCGAACCAATCACAGACGATATTGGCGCGACGTGGCCCCGCATTGTCCTGTTGAAAGACCGCAATGTCGTCAGGGTGTTGAAACATCACAAACGGGTGGCCTCCGAGTAGCTGACGATACCGTGGACCAGCCAGTCCTCCAGAAAAACCGGAGGTTCATTCCATGCCAGAAAAAAGCACCCCACACCATAACTGATACCCCACTGGCCTGGACCACGCCCTCTTGGCATGCGGGATTCATTGCTTCATGCGGTCTGCGCCACACACGGTGCCTCGCATCGACATGGTATAGTTGATAACTACTCATCGGACCATATGAAGTTACACCACTGTTGCAGTGTCCATCCGTGGTGATTGGTGGCAAATGCACGCCGGAGTGTCTGATGACGCTGGGTTAGCAGTGGCACACGCGTAGGACGACGGCTCTCATACCGGAGGACACGCATGTTCCGACGAATTGTCCACTGCGTGACGTTTTTAACACAGCCAGTGTTGAACACCAATTCTCGGTACACTCTCGACACGGTTGAACTTGGGAAGCCGAATTCCTGCACCACCTCCGAAATCGAATGTCCCATGCGTCGAGCACCCACCACCATGTCACGTTCGAATGCTGTCAACTCACGACGACGTTGCATTTTACTGGATCTCACACACAGTCAGTTCCCACAACGTCTTACACACAACTGAAGCCGTCGCGGAGCCCTGCAGGTGGCGTTGAGCACAGGTGATGTCCATCCGCGAATCAGTGACATGCTATCCCATTAGTTTTGCTCAGTCAGTGTATATTGCTTTAACGTAACTTCTAATATTTTGGTTTATTAAGGTTGTTTGTGGTGAGGTTGGAACAAAACTTCGTTTTCTTTGAATTACATCACAATTTGCATGATAACAGCGCTTGTGTGCGGATAGCTTTGTATTGATTCTGGTTGTTATTGGCGAAACGGATTCCAAGTTCGATTTCCGAGCTTGGTTACTACCTTGGGTATCGTTTGCCATCTGCAATAATCAGAATAAATTTCACTTACTAGGGAGCTGTTTCTTGTTAGTAGTAATTGTAATCGAATGCTCTGTCGAGGCTCACAATAGTCATGCAATCTGACTGCGTCAGCGTTAATATTAGCGAACGGAGAGCAACATTACAGTACTTAGAGTAAAATTTAAAACTACGCATTGCTTTGTTTTTCACATAAAGAACCTCGAAACATATGATAAGCATCCACAGCTTGACCTATCCTCAAAGATATTATCACACAGTACTCTTGATAATTTCATCTGAAACTTTCTGTCTTGACAATAATTTGAATGTGAATATTATTATATTAGTAAAAAGGTGCTAATTTAAAGAATTTTTTATTATTTCTACTATGAACAGAATCCGTTATATGTTTAATTCCAAAATAATGTTTCCAGAAACTAAGTCAATCTTTTCTGGCACGGAAACCAAATTAACTAGTTCGTTGTGCTTAGTATGCTTCAATATAAACTAGCGAACTGGAAACAATTGTAACAAAAGTAAAGCACAGGTTCTGGAATTTTAAAATAGAGTGGCCCGGTAGACCCTCTATTACAAACAAAATATGAAATCATACGGCTATTTTATGCAACAAGTACGTGAATCAAAAATGCACCATAGATATTTGATTATCAAAAAATAAACGAAATATACTGAATAATACTGGAGTTCTCCAGGATACTGTTCAGAACAAACGAAATCTTCGCATGCTCTAAGAAAATCAAGATTTTTTGTAATCAATTCAACGTGTGCTACAAGGAGAGAAAGGGATAAAAAAAATCTACAGGAGAGAGAAACAGTGGGAACAAAACTGAAATGTAAACTGTTACCCCCGCGAATCTCACCCTCTTCAATTCTGGGAATCACCTCTGTTAAGGAAAAGAAGTCAACAGTTAATAACACTTTGTTTCAATTCACAAAGAAAGAAGAAAAGTTTACAAATAACATGGCACTGAATCTCAATACAACATATGGGCATCCATTCGAAATACATTCAATAATAATAATAATACAATACGACGGTTCATTAACTATTTATTGATTTTAGAAAGGCTTACAACTCAGTTAGGAAAGAAACATTGTAAAACATTCTTACAGAATTGGAATATTAAAAAAGCTAATTAGATTAATTAAGATGAGTTTAAAAGAACCCCAAAGTAAAGTCCGAGTAGGAAAATTTTTGTCCACAAGCTTTCACGTCGAGAATGGCTTGAAACAAGGAGATGCGTTGTCGCCATTATTATTCAACGTTGTGCTGGAGTACGCCATAAGGAAAATCAAAGATAGCAACCATGGCCTAGAGTTGAACGGTGTTCATCAGGTTATGGCGTATGCTGATGATGTAAATTTAATAGGGATGATAGAACAATAGAAAGAAATGCAGAAGTCTTATTAAACGCTTGCAGAGCCATGGTTTTTTAGAAGTAAATGCAGAGAAAACTAAATACGTGGCACTTCGTCGAGATCATAATACTGCAAATTACGGGTGGGTCACAATATCAAATAATACTTTTGATAAAGTAGATAGTTTTAAATACCCATTCAAAAGAATCATCATCAGAAATTAAACGTCGACTAAAAGCACGGAATTCATGTTATTATTCTGTTTAAAATCTCTTGTCGTCGCGAATTCTGTCGAGGAATTTGAAGCTTAAAATATATAAAACGATAATCACACCTGTTGTTCTATATGGTTACGAAGTATGGTCGTTTCCTTTGATGGAAGAACTTAGACTGAAAAAATTTGAAAATAAGACCTTGAGACGAATATTCGCAGCCACGAGGAACGGAAATGAGGACTGGCGGAAACTTCATAACGAGGAACTACATAATTTACACGGTTTACCAAACATTGTTAGGGTCATGAAATCTAGGGAGGTCAGGTGGGCAGGTCATGTAGCTAGAATGGAAGAAAGTAGGAATGCTCTCAAAATTTTAACTTGAAATCCAATTGGTAAACGACTATTAGGAAGACCTAGGCGCAGATAATAATAATAATAATAATAATAATAAAAGGATATTTATAGCTTAACTGATTAAGTGTAAGTAGCAGGCCTTCCTTCATAGAAATTACTTTAAGAGTGAAACAGATCTACAGAAAATATACAACGTATACAAAGAACTTCAAATTGGAATGATAACACGAAACAATATGTTCGATTAAAGAACTCTGAAATGTAGATCGGGGGCAAATCATTAGAAAAGAGAAGACGAAATGTCGTTTGAGGCAAGGCAATACGCTGTCTCATGTACAGTCCGGGACAAAAGTTTTTTTTTTCTCTGGATGAAGAACGGTAGGATAAAAATAGTTGCAATTTTATACAATCCAGACCCAGTTGGAACTTGGGCTGAGGCTTTATCATGATTATTCTCAGGAAAATGACAATATTAACGACTAAAATTAAGGACCAGAGTTAAAATTAAATAAATACACAAAATAAAGCTCCTCGTGGTTAAATGGTCAGCGTACGCGTCTTCAGCGCAGAAAACCTGGATTCGATTTCTGGCCAGAAACTCATATGGTTCGAATCCCATTAAGCCGTAGCCTCACTAGTGAGTGGGACGCTAAATCCAAAATCTATCAAACATCAACCAGCAACCCCCCCCCCCCCCAATAAAAAAAAAATTAAAAAACAGCTTTCTATGAAACGTTGACAGATTCCTCACGCTAAGCACGTATAAGCAAAGTTAAAAATCAAGCTGCACCATATTCCGTCCTTGAGATGTTTAATGGCTAGTGAGTAGGTTTCTACGTAATGGATCATATGTTGTACTGAGATGCCCATACATATTTGAACACTTAACAGATTATAGTAAGACAAAACACAGTGAACAAACACAAAAACCATGTATTAATTCACTTTAACGATAAAAGATTCCTCTACATGAACGGGTTAAACGCTGCGATTCTGCCCCTAATCCAGAGCCTAAATTTTTCCTAACACTACCTGAAAGATTAAAATTTCGACTGATATTCTACAATACATAACAACCATGTCTTGTCAAGACAGTGTGCCTATTCCAGCTAGCAGAGATACTGAAGAAATTCACTTTGTAACTAAGTAAATAACATACTCCGCTTGGAAGCGAAGCTAAGTGGCAAAATCTCCGCCTTTTACCCATTCGTATAGAAACTTAACTATAAAACTATATTTAGTATGAATGATGAAAAAAAAAAGCAATAAGACATAGTAAGCTTATGAAAAGCAATCAATCGTCCATCATTCTTTGCAAACTTCGGTAGCTTGCTACATTCATACCTTGTCTAATTTCATTAAATAAACACGTCCTTTGTAAATCCTTCGCTTTATGTAAGACTAGAAATATTACATCTGAGTAAAAAATTAAAATAAACTCCCAATAATTCTGATACGGGGTAAATATTTCATTTTAAAAATACTATGTTTATAAACAAATATTCCTGTAACTACGATAATGCAATAGTTGTCAAAACTAGATATCCAAGTTTTTGTAATTTGAAAGTAAGAATGCAGTACTGCCTTGAAAAATTACGTTTTTCGTTGAAGCTAAACTCAATGCCTTCGAAATGTCAAGTCAGTATCATATCATATATGAATTTTAGTTGATGCGTAAGCAACTAACAAAAGCATCAAGGTCCGCAACATCTAGACGAAATTCCCAACTACAGATCAGATATTTCACTTTTCCCTGTGTTTTCAAATACCTGGAACTTTTGAATTCATATTTGGATGGAAGTCAATTTTCTTTCCATGAAATGTTCACGACAAAACTTAAGATCACGAATAGATAATTTGGAAATCTACTGCCCAATTTACCCTTCAAAATGAGGATGCATGAAATAAACTGGAAATAGAGGTCAGTCAGGCACTATACCGAAGAATCACATGTAGTACGCTAGCAACAGTTATAAACTGCTGGCAATTGCAAATCGTTTGTTTTGTTAATAAAACAAGATTCGGCACATTTTTCAGCGTGCTTGTTCAATATATTGCCCTTTTCTCTCACTAATGGTCAATTATTTTCCTTTCAATCGCTCCTGTGATTGATTGATTGTGTAGTTCCAAGTATGGAAACAGTTGCTGCGAAATGTTAGCTATTAAATATAAAGAAATATGTATCAAAGGTGAAGAAGGGAGTTGAGGAGAGGGAGGAACACTAGCATGTACTTACCCTGAGCTCCCAGCATGGTTGCTTTAACCGTAGAGAGTATTTTTAATTGTGTTCCTATCGTTGGTATACGTTCACATACTTGCAAGAGATTCTGTAATGAAACAAAACATGAAATAATTACAATAATGCTCAGAACGATAATTTTGATATTGCAATCAATGTTGCCAGAAACAATTATTACTAAATGACATAATTTTACATTTGGCAAAGTGAAAATAGTTTTGTTCGCTAGAAGCACTTATGAGAAGAGTTTTAAAATTAGCTGCCCCTTTTAAGGTGATCCACCTGTTATCATTATATTAATTTTTCCTTGTTTCCTTAGAACCAATACATTGTAGCCCTTTGAGCATATATATATATATCGGGTGTTGCAAAATAAGTGTTACAACTCTTGGTAGGTGACTCCTGCCACTGAGACAAGAAAAAAAGTTCTCTTGAACTTTCAGCTATCGGACATAGTTTCGGATCTACAAGGTGCCGAAAACGTGGGAAAATGACTTTCAGACGCCAATAGTTCGGAAACTATCCAACGTAAAAAGGGCGGGTAAAAAATTCACTGAAGAAGTCATACCTGCTGTATTGAATTTTGCATGTTTCACAATCCTACCATGCACGCGTAAGGGATTCCCCAAAGGAACGTAGGGAGTCCCGGAAATCTGCCAAATGAAAATTGGTCTAAATGGATATGAATTGATAAGGTTTCTACCAGGTAACAATAATTCGTTTGTATTAAGTCGATATCTGGAACAAATACAAAATGGCGGACACCTCCTTGCCCGTTGTGTGTGGTTGCATAATCGCCAGGTACGGATGCTGGCCAACAGTGACGTTCTGAGTATTAAGTGTAGCGAATTTGTACTCAAATGCTCTAGAAGGACATCTGGAGTGTCGGTAGAGCACAGCAGATGAAGCAGGATGATTCACTTGTGTGGAAACACTTAACGGAAAATGCCCATAAAAAATGCACTCATACTAAGTAAACGTGAGTTCAAAGCGTCGGAAATGTAAGGAATAGCATCAACAACAGAAAGCCATTGCCAATTCACCAATAATATTCCATCAATCCGATGCAATATGATGTTCACGGTTGCATACTAATAAGGATGCAACAACTGAGGCCAAGTTGAAATTGTGCAAGGGGACTCACTAAGAAACTCGGTAAACTAAAGGAATGTCACTAGTGGGATCGCATGATCGATATTGAAATATGGCCAATGTGTGTGTTGATATCGACATGTAGCTAATGGACAAATGTCAACATGTCCCGCTACTGCTGGGACACAGTCTCACGTGCGAAAACTAGGAAAATAACGTACATTCTGCTATTACATCTGGTGCACTTTTCGGTAGAACGTAACTAGAACACGATTGTATCAATATTCCTCTTTGTTTGGGACATTGTCCTACAGTCGACACATATGAAAAGAAATCTCTTAATCCATGGTTCAAAGTCTGATATAGCGTGAAGATAACAAACTCGTATCATATTCCACGTATTTTGGGATATATGACGTACTCGAAATACAGGAAAATACCTCCAGAAATTCGTATGTTACACACAGTGCACATACCAAAACAAATACGAAAATAGAGCTCCTCCGTGGCTAAGCGGTTAGCGTACGCGATTTTGGCGTGGGAGGCCCGGGTTCGATTCCCAGCGGGAGCTCATGTGGTTAGGATTCCACGTTTATCAGTAGGTCCATGTCTCATACCCTCGCTGCTGAACGGGACGTTAAAATCAACTCAACTCAACAAATACGAAAATGAACCAATTTGGCACATGTAACACTACAGCTGGAAAACCATACATTTGGAAAATAAAACGACATGAGAAATAGGAAGAAATGTCTTAAAGCTCTGATTGTTTACAACTGTGCAGTAGGAGTAACAAAATGAAACACATAAGCATGTCGGGAGGCTGTACAAGAGCGCTTGCCAAACAAAATGGGTACTCCTCAAAGAAATTAATACAGAGAAAATGAGGCTCCCTCGAGCCTCAGGGCCAGAGCGCTCGCTTTCGCTCGCGTGCTCGCAGTTTCCAATCCTACTGGGAGCCCACGGCCTCAAATTCAAGACCCGATCATTTATTTTCCTATTTTTCGCACGTGAGACGGTGTGCCAGCAGTAGTGGGACATGTTGACATTTGTCCATTGGCTACATGTCGATATCAACACTCATTGGTTATGTTTCAATATCGATCATGCGATCCCATTCCTTTAGTTTATCCAGTTTCTTAGTGAATCCCCTTGCATAATTTCAACTTGGCCTCAGTTGTTGCATTCTTATTGGTATATACAACCGTGAACAACATATTGCATCGGATTGATGGAATATTATTGGTGAATTGGCAATTTCTTTCGTGTTCTTGACGCTAATCGTTACATTTCTGACGCTTTGAACTCACGTTTACTGAGTATGAGTGCATTTGTGGGCATTTTCCGTTAAGTGTGAATCACCCTGCATCATCTGCTGTGCTCTACCGACACTCCAGATGTCCTTCTAGAGCATTTGAGTACAAATTCGCTACACTTAATACTCAGAACGTCACTGTTGGCCAGCATCCGTACCTGGCGATTATGCAACCACACAACGGGCAAGAAGGTGTCCGCCATTTTGTATTTGTTCCAGATATCGACTTAATACAAACGAATTATTGTTACCTGGTAGAAACCTTATCAATTCATATCCATTTAGACCAATTTTCATTTGGCAGATTATCCGGGACTCCCTACGTTCCTTTGGGAATCCCTTGCGCGTGCATGGTAGGATTGTGAAACATGCAAAATTCAATTCAGCAGGTATGACTTCTTCAGTGAATTTTTTACCCGCCCTCTTTACGTTGGATAGTTTCCGAACTATTGGCGTCTGAAAGTCATTTTCCGACGTTTTCGGCACCTTGTAGATCCGAAATTATGTCCGATAGCTGAAAGTTCAAGAGAACTTTTTTTCTTGTCTCAGTGGCAGGAGTCACCTCCCAAGAGTTGTAACACTTATTTTGCAACACCCGATATATGTGTGTATATATATATATATATATATATATATAATGTTTGCAAACCTACAAAGGGCCGTCCTGTCAATTTGCAGATTTGCAGGGCCTGGAGCGCAAGTACATCTAGGTGACAATACCATATCTTGTGTGCCAATTTGACTTTTTGTATCGATGATAGTAATATCTCAGTATGAGTGCATTTCGCGATGTTAACAGCGTACAATCGTAAAAAGTGCTACCAAATCAGCGCTGAATATTTTGTATCTCAAAGAATAAATTAGAAATAGTAAACTACTTCTTTTCCTCAAGAGTCTCTTTCCTCCTTTAGCGTGAGGCCTGGGGCGACTGCTCCACGGCACAATTTTCAGTCTACATTTATTTATCAAAATATTTTATTTATGGATGCGAATATATTATCTATCGCCTTTAACCTTTAAAAGCCCATTGACCCAACTGCTGTATCAAGATTTTAATCCTTAATAGCTCAACCCTTAATTAAGCTATGAAGATAACTTTGGTATCAATGTGTTCCTGAAGGATGAAGCTTTCCTGCCTATATGCATTTTATGTATGTGGGGGGGGGGTACCACGGCAGAGGGGGAAGGGTAAAGTTCATGTTTTTTTGCATCAGTTCTTTTTATTTCTTTGGAAGCCTGGGGGTACACTCATAAAAATTGGTATGTAAAGTAATGAAGTAACCCACTACATGGTAATACTCTGTATGTGTACTTGTCGGTTATATGGAGGAGGAGGGCAAAGTTGGCAAATTTTATGAGTTTCAGTTTATTACATTCTTCTTCTACAAATAGAGCGGGAATTGCACAAATGTTACCTCGTTGGAATCTATGATCCACAAGCTTTCCAACGATGTATCAATTATGAATCTGTTATAGTTAGGAGAGAGACATTAAATGATCCATTTACTATACTAAGGGATGATTTTAGTATAGTATATAAGTAGTTGTCACCAATGCGAAATAACAGTAATAAAATAGCCTTCCAGTTGATGGTAATGTTTTGTATAAAAGAAGCAGCAGCATGTTGGATTTAAATTTAGTTACAGAACAGTTTAATAGTGAGATTTCGGTATACCTGTAGGAGAGAAGGGGGAGGTAATTTTCAGTGCTTAGTAGTATCGAAAGAATCGTATTCGATGAATGTTTAGTGATTTTGTTTTATACTGTAATTATCAGATATCCACAAGTTAGAATAAAAGTTATTGCATGAGAACTCCACAATGTTCATTTAAGCCTAGCTCTTTAACTATACTTTGGTTACTATCTTGAGTACAAATTGTTCTTTGAGAAGTCACTCGACTTAACCCTAGCTCAGACATACACAATTATAAAACCATTTTCTGATTACTTGGATTCTAACAATCACGCATGTTACGTATGGAATGAAGGAGAAAGAACATAAAATTCTAAGTGACTCACCGTTCGCATCCGTTTGTCAGTGCACTCCCTGGCAAGCTCCTTGGCTAAATGTGTGACTTCCTCAGATGCCTCTGCGATGGCTTTGGCGCATGCTATCAAATCCTTCTTTGTCCCTCCTTCTCCTCGCACCAGCTGAGACAGACGAGCCATCAGTAGCGCCATCTTCTTCGCAGCGGCGATTATGTCGTTGTCCTTGCTAGACCACTGGCGAACCTCTTGATGAAGACCGTGCGCTGCCATCTATCAACAAAAACAGAAAAAATACCGATCAAAATCTATTTTCAATATATATATATATATATTTCTAATTAGGAGAAGTAATTTTCTTTATTATACTGTATATATGAGGTGTTTCTAATACCAAAGGCGACTAAACAGAAGTTACGTACAATTTCAATAATTGGAAAATCGATTGGAAATACCGAACTGCTCTTTGGTCTTTCTCTTTTACTTAGAAAATAAGAGTTTCAAAAGAAATGAGGGATTAGCTTGACTGTTCAGGCAATTTCCACGAAACAACCCTTTGTTGTTATTATTCAGTTTAAAATCTTTTGTTGTCGCGAATTCTATCGAGGAATTTGAAGCTAAAATATATGAAACGATAATCATGCCTGTTGTTCTGTATGGTTGCGAAACATGGTCGCTCACGCTGAGGGAAAAACGTAGACTGAAAGTATCTCAGAACAATATCCTGAGACGAATATTCGGACCCAAGAGGAACGGGAATGGGGAATAGGGGAAACTTCATAATGAGGAACTACATAATTTATACGGTTTACCAAACATTGTTAGGGTCATCAAGTCTAGGAGGAATAGGTGGGCAGGTCATGTAGCTTGGATGGAAGAAAGTAGGAACGCTTTCAAACTTTTAATTGGAAATCCAATCGAAAAAGACCATTAGGAAGACCTAGGTGCAGATGGGAGGGCAATATTGAGATGGATATCGCAGAAATAGGAATACAAAGTAGAAATTGAATGCAGTATGCTAAGGATAGAAGTCAATGGAGAGCTTTTGTGAACGCGGCATTAAGCCTCTGGGTTCTATAGGCCAGAGAATGAGTGAGTGAGTTAGCCTTTGTTGAGATGGTCCTTACTATCTAGAATGACTCATATTAAAATACTAGCAGTAAGCACCAGTCGTTACCGGGTCTTAATTCAGAATCTGGATGAAAAGAGAAAAAGAAGAATATTCTTAAAGGAATATCCTCAAAACTACCACATTGTCCAGGCATTTATTCTCCCTTTTTATGTAAGCGTGCGTCAATATGAATAACGAACAGCAACAACACATTTATTCTGAGCTATTATGTAATCCTGCATACCGAAGATGGCGTGTTGATTGCATAAAGACAAGGCGTTCCGGATCATGCTAAACCTCAAATCTTTAACTTTTCACCTTCCTGATCCCTCCGAGACGAAAATCGAAGAAGCGGCTTCATACACGCTTAGATCTGGTGAATAGCTCTGCCTGTGTACGAGACTTGTGACTATACGGACCCTTTTCTAGCCGAAAAGCTTATATCTTTCTCTTTCTTTCTCTCTCTCTCTCTCTCTCTCTCTCTCTCTCTCTCTCACACACACACACACACACACACACACACACATATATATATATATATATATATATATATATTATATACCGTTTATCTTGAAACGCTCCACACAAATATTCAGAGAAAGACACTGTTTGACATGGTCTACAACATCACCAATGATTAAGGTACTGCCAATCCGCAAAAAGCTGTATTTTTTTCTTTCTAAATGGCACTACGTGAGGTTATTATGTTTCAAATTGACATGTTACACAATAATGAATAGTTCCACATTTATTATTCAAGTGTTACAAATTAAAATATGGTGTACATTAGTAAAACCTGTAACACTAAAATTATGTAATTACGAGAACAACTATCAAAAGCTATTACAGAAATGTTACAAAATCAGAGTAAAGGAAACTTAATTTTAACAAGCAGTACTACGTTCAGAACTACGTTATTTTAAGTAGTATAGCATACTACCAATGTTCATCACATTTTCATACTGGTTTTAGGTATCAATTTGCTGTAAAGAGTAGTATGATTTTTGTTTACTGAAAATCGTTTATGTGATTGGACGTGATATTTATCTAAGGACTTTTTCTAAACAAATTTTTTTTTAAAAAAAGTCATATTTTAAATCAATTCTAATTTTGTTGCTAGTAGTTAAAAATGCGTTATATCATAATCATGGTATTCAACATTAAAGTACTTTCGATGTGAATTGGCCATCCTCAACAGTTTACTTTTAAGTGAAGTCGGCGTTATGTCTCGTCCATTCTGTTTCTTCATCGATTTTTCTTCACAGCAGTTTAATCAAATTTTGTCAAACTTGTTTGTGTTGACCCTCGCCAGTAAATAGGGACTTTCAAATAATTCGACTAAATAGGACACACAAAAGCATACCAAACTTTCATTTAGAAATTTTCTGTAACTACGATTAGTAAATACATTTATTTCTACACTAACTTATCACTACCATCTATACATAACATACCGTGACTCTACTCTCTCTCTCTCTCTCTCTCTCTCTATATATATATATATATATATATATATTACAACTGTCGATGTGAATTAAACGAACTTGCTTTACATAACGTAGCAAACGTAGCATTAACTTTTTTTTTTTTTTTTTTTTTTAAAGAAAGAGTTGTGATTGTGATTGTGTTTCGGTTTCAAATGGGTCTTTGTTTCATAGCTGCAACGCCTTGAAAACGTTTCACCAGTGATACATCTGTTGCTGTTTTATCTCGTTGTTCCATATACCACTAGTAAACTTCAACTGTAGCAGCACATTCACTGCGACTCTCCTTTACTTGCAAATTTGCAACCTCTAACCCTTTCCGTCCCATCATTATTATCCAGCTTTTAAGAGACATCCGCACTACTGTGTTATGGGTGCCCTATCATACCACTGGCATCTACTCTTTGGGACAAAAAATGAAATGGAATCTTTGAGTTTAATGCCTACGAAGCTAAGGGAGACGATGATTAAGGCAAGTAAATGATGATGGAAGAACTAATGGAATAAGAAAATGGGAGGAAACGGAAGTATTCCGAGAAAACCCATGGACACAATTCATCTACCTTTGGAGAACATAATACTTGCCCTCGACGACTTTGTGATATACTTCATACAAAATTTAATGACATTGTACTGAGTAATTCCCATGGGAATTATATATTGCCTAGTGTTCTTACAAAACATAACAATGTAACTGATTTCGAAGGCTGCCACCAAACGGATAGGCATCGGTTAGTGATTACAGGGTGTCTACTAAAATACCAAAATCAAATTTCATGACTTTTTCGTGACCTTTTCTTTACCAAACCATAAAAATTCCTAACATTCTCAAGAGCGAATTCGGGTGCAAATTAGGCCAAATTTTCATGCATGCAATAGAATACTTTGCTTGTGATTCAGTAGCGTCTAAAGCCCATCATAAAGACATTTTTGGTGGTGAATTTTGACATTTTATAGAACAAAATTTTCCAGTCTGTGCTTATATTTGTACAGATAAAAAAAAATTCGTGACCCAAAAGCTAAATTTCGTGAGTTTTTCTTGACTTTCATGCCCGTTTTCTGATTTCGTGACTTTTTCATGACTTTCGTGACTTTCGTGACCGATAGACACCCTGGATTAGAATTTCTTCCTTGAGTAGCCTGGATTACACACAACAACTACTATGCCTTTACGTGCTTTCGTTTTTAACTATCAACAGCAACAAAAGGTTCAGCATGAGCAGTAGAACTCTCTTTTCATGCTTTCTATATTATTGTTATTGATGATTAGTAAATCTATGCTACCATACGCTATGGTGGCCCCTGTTTAGTATTGATTTAGAAATAAATACGCCTTCTGCAATAAACACCCAACTGTGATACACTTTCACCCTTTCTAAATAGATGATCTTATTACACGAGTAAGTCTGCGTTCCAAATAGGTTCTTAACAATTGAACAGCAAGTAACTTGGAAGTCTCGAGTTTATAGGTTCACTTACCATAATTGGTTGATTAGGCTGTGGTGCATGCATAAACATATCATCTTCATCATCCGTCTCTGGGGGTGGGGGTCGTGGTGGTGGAAGATCACCTCCTGGAAGGGGAGGACGAGGAGGAGCATAGTCTGAAACAACAACATACAAACAAAATCAAATCATTTTCTCTTAATACATCAGCATTAACAGTGACGAACTATTTTATAACAGTTTCAGTGGAATAATTTGCCATCCCTTGCATACGATTTGGTCGACTTCAATTTTGTGCTTCTGTTGTCTTACAAAGTGGTTATCAATACTGATATTCCCTACGAAATTCGGGAGAGAAACTAGTGTGGCACAACTGTACGGTCTACAGGAAGTAAACGGAAACTTGATAAAAGCTCCATTTAGATGCAGTTGTACGGAGTTTCGTCAGTTCATGGCTACAGACTGCACTAAAGACGATGAAATGAAACAGTCTGATGATCTCCTTGAAAGAAAAAGCAATAAGTGTTGACAATTTTTGAACTATTGTCTGTCAAGTAGAGTGTAACAAATTTTCTATATTAAATTCGAGATTTCAGGATACTTTTAATGATTCATCAATTTTTCTGAGCTCTTTCTTATTTCTATGTTGAAGAAAACGCTTATTTCTCTCTCTCTTTTCGACTGTCAATAAGCGTAGTTTCTGACTTCATAACCTCACTAAAACTTTCTTACTCTTTTATAATTTCAAAACCTTTATTAAAATCCCCTTACTTTTAAACTTTCAACATTGATATGTGCATGACATTTTTTTTTCTTTCTTCATTTTGTCCTTTCTCATGAGTTAGATTCAGCTGAAATAATTCTTCAATCTATTGAATCAACAAAACTAGAACTTGTATGTATATTCTATGTTCTAAGATCGCTCACTTAAGGAAAACCATCGAATTACTATGGCTTCCATTTTATCAATATCAAAGTTATCATGGTATACAGAAAGCTATTATATTTGTCACTGGTAAACAATCCTTTGGATTTTACCAATAAATTTCGTTTCACTGTTTATTTAAATAAAAACAATATCTAAAACTGCAGAAAAAAGCGAGACGTCATTTTACAGCGCTATCCAAGAATGTTAGCAGAAAGGTCAAGCCTCACCACAATCCTAGTATATTTCAAGTCGCTACTCTTCAATAGTCAAAAGTAGCATTAATCATTTAAAATATCTATGAACACTGTAACTTTGTGTTGCGCCTTTTGCTACATTTATCAGTAGTAGTCTGTCTTGTAAATGTTGCGAAAAACAGATTGAAAATGTTAATTCGAATAATGTCCAAAAAGTTACGAACTCGAAAACAATATGAATTTTACAAATTTCGACTTCTGCCTGACGCTGATAACTGAATAAAAGACTTACTTTAGTCTTTTATTCAGTTATACATACATTTGATTGTAAGACTCTTTCAAAATATAAGTAAAAAGAGTGTTTCGATCAGATTGAAATCTGTAAGTCGTCGCTGATTTCTGAGAGATTGTTTTAAATTTATTAATAAAAAGTCAGTTGATCCTTTCAGACCTAATGTCCATTCCAATAGGCATGAAAAATTCAGGGCATATGGTACCTTAGATGGATAGTAAATTGTACCTTTAATTAGGTAACTTGAGATCTTATTATTTTCTTTTTGATTCTCCAAAATACAGAAGTATTTCGTTTAAGGATGAAACTAAAAGTAAGTCTCGAAGAGTTTAAACACCTTAGTAAGTCTCAATCTATTACTACCTTTATTTATTTATTTATTTATTGTAATTTATTGAGCGTTTATTTCGTATTTTCTCAGTATGTACAGAACAAAAAGTATGAAATCATAAGCTATCCGTAGGTTTACTTTAGTACGTTTCAGTTTGATAATAATAGTTCAGGATTCGGTATCAAGGAAACTATGTCGAAATAAAATGAAATCTTCCAGTTTAATGTTCCACGATTATTACCTTTACGCTAAGGGAGACCGATGATTAAAAGCAAGTGAACGATGATGGACGAATTGGTGAACTGAAAATATAGGAGGAAACGTGAGTAGCCTCAAGAAAAACCAGAACACGATGCTGTCCACCACAAATTTACTTGGTCGGAGGTTGAACCAGGGACTCCACACACTAGAGTTAAGCGCTTTACCACTGAGTCACAGTGCCCCCCAATAACAGGGAATCAGAAAGACTACTTATCCGAAAATAGACTTTGCAAATCATTAAGAAGCTCCTAAGTTTCTGACATTTGGGTAACTTTTAGGGATCTACAGATTAGAAACTGTTCACTGTGTACGCTTGTATGTGCCTAGGTTTCTATTAGATTTTCCAACGTACTTGCGCCCTTCCTTTTTTCTTTCAGGCTTTATATGAAGCTTCTACTTTCCTGTTCTTTTCATTTCCTTTTTTATGTATCGAATTTATAGAAAATTCTTTCCTCCATATTTTCTGTTTTACGTTATTCTCTAATAGAACTGATCTGACATGTCTCTTATGTTTATAGATAGCTGTTTCTAATACCCTACTTCTTCTCTGTTTCTTGACCGATCAAGAAAATAACACGGTTTAGAGAAACGACTCTTTTCAACATCAAAGCTATACGAGACATGGTCGTATAGTCTACTAAGGAGGAATCCATGCAACACGAACTCTCACTAGGAACTGAGCAATAGCTGAATGACCTTCACATTGATGCCACATCACCTCTTTCACGGTAAACTACGTCATCTGGACGGCCATATTTGTTCTTGGACTGTCGCGCCACATTAATATATATGAAACAGGGACTTACGGAGATTTCTAAACTGTAAGATAACATTACTCCTCTCTTCGTCTTTATCGTTTTTCTTCGCCTATTGCAAACACAGTACATCAACCGAAATATGTACCACATTACTCAAAATACTTAGTTCTTAAAAGTACACATATCATAATTACATTTATTGATTTCAACAAAAACATTATGGTTGTACAGGAGACGTTAAACTCAAAAATACTGCTTCGATAAAATATTGAAGATTTTAGATATTTTCTAAATACATACAAAAAAATAAAAGAGAGAAAGAATAATATTTACTATCTACAGGTCATAAAAATTCTACTTAAGTCACATTATCCCTACGTATCATTCATATTTCAGTAATTGGAAAAATCAAATCTATTTCGAAGCAAAATTCAAGGAGTTTTATTTATATTTTTCTAAGTAAATATCAGCAAAAGGCAAAATGAAAGTGTGGATATGGTATTCCCTCCAAGAATACAGAAAGTTATCAAAGAATGACCGTGTGTTCGCACTTCAAAAGCGGCGGATGCATGACCACAATTACTAAGATGTAATTAAGTTCTTTGTGAAGCGTTTTACGAACACTGTACCTTCATCTCGACAAAAAATCCATAACTGGAATAAAAGGTTTCAAGAGACTGGGTATGTGGCGAATCTTTCTAGACAAATTCTGAATAAACAGGTGACACCATACGAAAATTTTATGACTAGCTTAATTTCTTGTGAAATCTCCTCACAGAAAGTATCAAGTAGATGTGGTATTTCACGAATGTTATGATACAACCTTAATAATTTCATAGTTTCGCAGTTAAATAATTAATTTCGAATGCACATTTTTGTCAACTCACTTATGGTTCACCTTGTTCATCAAGAAGTTCTTTTCACTTTGTGTCCTACTACATTTAAACTTCTACGAAACTAGTCTCTGTATCTTAATTCTCGTTTTCTTTTACACATACTTTAAGAAAAAATAAAAAAGGAAAAATACAGCAAACTTCTCCAAAGACTTTCTGCGTAAGTAACGACTATTGGTAGTGTGTATTTCAAACTAAAAGTAATCAAAATGCACATTTTGTACCAAGCAAAAAAATACAAATTTGCAGAACAAAATTACAAAGCAGCGTAACTAATGCGTAGTTAGGAATTTTACAAACCTATTCGAAATATTTTCTGGAGAACCAGGTCTAAAATGTTTACATTCATGAAATACAGGGTGTTACAAAAAAATTGTCACAATATTTTGGAAACAAATTCCTCACACCAAAATAAGATGAAAAGTTTATATGAACATGTGCTCAAAAGTGGATAGTTCCGGAGTTATAGGGTGTCAAAAGCGTAAAATGAGTGAATTTCGAAAATTCATAACTCCGCTACTATGGAACCTATTGTAGTCGAATCAAGACACTACTGAGGAACTGGTATGTAAACTATTCAAATATCAATGTTTAAGAACGCTCCAGTACTTGTACACCAATTTTTAGGGAGAGAGATGGACAGTGATCAAGTACTCCCAAACAGCCTCTCTAAAAAAGATTGTGCAAGTACAGAGGTTCTGAAATATGGATATTTGGATAGTTCACATACTAGTTCAGGGTATCTACTAAAATTCCAAAATGAAATTTCGTGACTTTTTTTTTTTTTTAACCAAATCATAAAATTTCCTAATATTTTCAAGAGCGAATTTGGGTGCGAATTAGGCAGAATTTTTATCCATGCGATAGAAACGTACTTTGCTTACGATTTGGTAGCGTCTAAAGCCGACTATAGATATTTTTGGTGGTGAACTTTGACTTTTTATAGAACAAAATTTTCCAACCTGCGCTTACATTTGAAGTTAAAAAAAAAAAAAAAAAAAAAAAAAAAAAAAAAAAAAAAAAAGAAGACCCAAAAGCTGAATTTCGTGGCTTTTTCGTGACTTTCATGACCATTTTCTGATTTCGTGACTTTTTCGAGACATTCGTGACTTTCGTGACCGATAGACACCCTGTAGTTTCTCAGTGATGTCTTGACCCGACTACGATCGGTCCTACAGTAGTGGAACTATGGACTTTTAAAGTTAATCTTTTCACGTTTTCGGCACCCTATAACTATAAAACTATGCACTTTCGACTACAAGTTTATTTGAACTTTTTCTTTTTCTTATTTCGGTGTGAGGAATCAATTCCCAAAATATTGCGACAATTTTTTTTGTAACACCCTGTATAATTGAATACAAAGTTATAACGTAAATGTGTTTACATATTTATAGAATAAAACCTCCAGAAGCATTGTGCTGGATGGAGCATACTACTTCGGATACACATAACCTTTGTATAGTCATCGATAACAGAAATTTTGAGTGTTGTAGAGCGAACAACCCTTCTACTTGCTATTCTATTAGAAAGCTAAAAAAAATACTGAACCAATATGAGTGCAGTTCTCACTCATTTACAGACGATTAAGTCCTCTCTATGTAACGGAAAGCTGCACTCAACATAATCCATTTGTTTTCAGGTCACTAATAAACCAACATGTAGAGAAGAGCTATACTTTCGTCTGTCCCTTTTACACAAAAAAATAAAAGGAATCTTTAAATTATGGTACAAACAATTGAAATAAAAGTAACTGAAATAAATCTGCAATACATAAAATACATTTTCTACTTCTCATGCACAAACAGTATCAAGAGCAAGGCAAACAAATATATATATATATATATATATATATATATATATATATATATATATATATATATATATAATTTGCAATCGACGAGGGAAAAATACATTCATGCTTAGGAAGTTTGCGCTAACACCATGCATAGAAAAAATGCTGAACATAATCTTCCACAAACAGGCAAGATGCTCAACCAAAAAAAAACTTACCTTCCTCAAAATACGAGTCTTAATGCATGTAAAAAAAAATCAATAAATAAATAAAATAACAACGTTATACTTAAATACTGAGGGAAAAAACAATTTTGTAACAAAAAAAAAGTTCTACGTATACAAGAAAAACAATACGATATAGTGCATACAATACAAATACGTAAATATATTTATGTAAATATACGATTTACATGTGCAATATACGTATGTATATAATGCTGTATCCATGCTCAGGCAAACTGTAAAAGATATATATGTATAAAGTGATGAATTAGAGAAAAATTAATGTGTACTGCATAACAGGCCGTGAATATCGGCTACCTGTAAGTACGTTTCATAGAGAAGGTTTTTATAAGTAATATCTACTTATTAACATCCACAAGCTGTTTGGAAAGAGAGAAAGAAAAAAGACATGTTTAGTACTCTTAAATACAATTATCACACAATGGACAATATTTGTGGTTGCCAACAAAAGTCTTTTCTTATATATAATTAACATGTTAAAAAAAAGTAGTATCCTGGAAAGTAAAATATAAGCCAAGGCAAATAATGCAGTGCGCTTTCGTTTCAACGAATGGTATACTATATTAGCAGACATGGATAGAGGTACTTTTTTGGTGTAATCTGAAAAGTCCTCAAAACTCTCCCTGCTGTTCTTGGCGACATTTGTTATACATTTATGACCCTTGTTACCTAAAAATCAACGTTGCCACATCCCTCTATTGTCGCTTTCTTTTATCTTCCATTCATTCTTTCGATAGGGTCTATATAATTGTTACGGAACTACGGCAACATTGAAGACAATGACAACGTACGTGCTAAGATCATCCGAGGGTTGTGTGGGGGAAAATGAGTGGTGGTTGGTGCAAGAGATCTCTAAGTTTGTCTGCAATTAGTTCAGACGAATGTATAGTTACAGCATTACTAAAGATGATCTGTATCTGGGGCTTTTAAGATACCAAAAGGGTTGTGTTGAAGAAAACCTCAATAGTGAAAATATTCAAATGGCGTTCGAAGAGAAAATACGTTATCTGGGAATGCAGGACGATGTATACATGAAACATATGCGTTACCTATGTGGCCACGAAGGCGTTCATGAAGTTGAATTGGTACCTGTGAAAGGCAGCGGTTCTTCCCTCCATTTCCCATATAATCTAATCTAACTGTAATAGGTGTTGTGTACTTTAACGAAAACAGTTTATCGAGACAGAGAGTTAGTAAACGAAAAAAAAAAATGTATCAGCAACAAATAACAAAATTTCCCTTCATTTGGTATAAAACGTGAATTTCTATAGTATTTCTTTAAAAGACCGATGGGACCACCAACTCAAGCACTTTTGCATCACTGAAGAAAGCGACGAAGACCAAGGAAGAGGATTCCTAACGAACGCCAACATCTTCTTTCGTGATAACAGTTAAATATACGTTATTCTGAGGGACGTCACCTACCCACACTACATCCTTCATCTGTCCGTATGTAACTTCCACGTATTTGCGGGATGGGAAAAGTTTGAGTGAGATCCACATTCGGTCGCACTAATTAAGTTTAGAAGAAGTCAAGAATTTTCTCATTTAAATATAAACAAAATCTACTACAAACACCTGTTTCTTGTCTGGGATTACAGTGAAGAAACTTAACAACAACAATTTTAGGAATGATCAAAAAAATGGATCGAAAGATTGCGATCTTGGCCAATAACTAGTTTGTAGACCAGGGGACCACAAAATTTTTGAACGACCCCTAAATCGAGTTTTTTTTTTTAATTTTTTTTTTTATTTGTACAATGAGCACATCATTTTGAGTTAAGTAATAGTTTGAATTTGGCTACGTATATAGTTCTACAGATTTAAGGTCTACAAGAAAATTTTTTGCCTGAAATATATTGGATCTTTTTATCTAAAAATGAAATTAAATAAAACGTCCAGTTTTGTGTTTCACAGTTAGGCTCTGTAGGGTGAATGAGAAGAATGTTCAATGGAACTGAAAATGAGTATGAAGTAAGGGTAGAGTGATAAAGTGGGAAGAAGCGCGAGAACCCATATAACACTATGCAACCTACCACTAACGGATACGAGCTGGAGTCGAGCCAGGTCCTCGCACCAGAGATAAGAGTTCTACCACTACACTATAATGTCTTCCCAATAAATGTCCTAATTATAGTCTTTCGACTTACGCCATGTGACTAATGTGTTTCTTTACTCTGATGAAATTGTCCTGTTTTTCATGCAAGGTTACACAAGTTCAATCGAGACACACAAGTATCTTTTCGCAAAGTAATCCTTAGACTTCATCTCCCACATTTGATCAAGTTCATTAAAACGAAAGCGCTGCAGTGCAAAAACAATTCACTCTTATATATTCCCAAATTACAACACAACCTTACAAAATAACATCTTTTACTCTAATAAACAACTATGGAACTACCATCTAATTCTATTGGGTACGTGTCGTGTGAAGGAGACAAAGACGGAACACCATCCAACAAGCAACAAAAACCTTCTCCCTTTAAACAACAACAACAACAACAGAACCCCAAAGCTTTGTGTGAGAAAGGAGGGGAGGCCTAGAAAGAGATGAACCATGCCATGTGAGTTCTCATTGTTTACCTCTTCCGTTGACATCGTTACCACGAAGAACACCTTCGTCCTCTGAGGTTAGTTCGTTATACAATAAATCAGCTGTCTCCCCTAGACGAGAAGAAACGCATTAAACCTTTGTACAGCTATTTACATACAAGCACCACTACACATATATACACATACACGCACACATACATACAGTACTACAAATTAACATTAAATCTAGAGAAATTTTGTACAAAAGAATGTAGTACTAAAGTTAGCCATGTGAAAAATATGTATGGTTAAGGTTCAAATTACTCTATATTCTATGTGTAATGATATAACTAACTCAATGGCCTATGTAACCCGGCGGTTCAATGCCGCATTCATAAAAGCTTCCCATTGACTTCTATTCTCAGTCAACTGGATCCAGTTTTTACTTTGTATTCCTATTTTCTGTGACATCCATCTTCATATACCCTCCCATCTGCGCCTAAGTCTTCCTAATGGTCGTTTCCCGATTGGATTTGCAATTAAAATTTTGAAAGCGTTCCTACTTTCTTCCATCCTGGCTACACGACTTGCCCACCTGATTTCCTACATTTGATGACCCAACAATGTTTGATAAACCGTATAAATTATGCAGTTCCTCGTTACGAAGCTTCCGCCATTCCCCATTTCCGTTCCTCTTGGGTCTGAATATTCGTCTTAGGATCTTGTTCTCAAATACTTCCAATTTACGTTCTTCCCTCAAAGTAAACGACTATGTTTCGCAACCATACAGAACAACAAGTATGATTACCATTTTATATATTTTAAGCTTCAAATTCCTCGACCGAATTCGCGACAAGAAATAATTTTGAACTGAATAATACAATAACACGAATCCCCTGCTTTTAGTCATTTAATTTCTTCGTGAATATGATTTTCGTCTGTTAATATTGATCCTAGATATTTGAATGTTATCCACTTTATCAAAAGTATTGTTTGATATTGTAATGCATCCATAATTTGCCGTATTACGATCCCGACGAACTTCCATGTATTTACTTTTCTCTGCATTTACTTCTAAACCAATGTACCTGCAAGCATGTAATGATATTTCTATCAAAAGAAGCAAGTTCCTGAAAAGTTTATGATGATGATTACAGAAACTTAATGAAACTACCGCTAATCCCATATTAGTTAGTTATTGTATCACGATTATTCAATCTGGACCGAATAAATTCCTGTCGCATTATCTCACTCAATAGAATTCAAGTTTTAATTCTGAAGGATGACGTTTTATCTTCGTAGCTGGGAAGTCCTGATGTCAATTTAGAATTTTATTTGTCCTTGTCAATTTAGAATTTTATTTATCATCACACCGAGTCATTAAATAATTCAACCAAAAATTCGTACATCTCTCTTCCATGACAATTTTATTGTGAATGAAAGATTTCGATTTCTGGACACAAATTTTCATTGTTTCACTGCTAGGAAGCTATGTACACATCTTCTTTGAATGACTAAGACATTATATTCTATTACAAAGTTTATAGCAAAACTGCAACACTTTCCGTGCCCAGACTTCTCTAATTGGCATATGATTTCACCCACGAAAATTTAATTAAGGCCACTATTTGGCCTATTGACTCCAGTCTAAATTGAAATATCATATTTTACAATGTCACAAATGTGTATAAAATCCCGTATTTTGACCAGGATATATTTTATGAAGAAATGCAGTTCAAACCTTGGCAGAAATACCCACATATTTTGTATACGTATATGCAATTCTTCATTTGTCATATTTACATTGAAATACACGTGGTAAAGTTATTATACTATGGACTATAGGATCAAATAACATTACTTTTTTCAGTACCGAGACTATGACAATTGAATCAAATCTAATTCTGTTACATCAAGTAAAAGAATGGTGATCATATATCCACGAACAACTCTTCCACTATACATACACACATACAATTAATGCTACTACGAAAACAAGTGTAAATTATTGCTTTCAAATGCATATTGAATTTAACAATCTTCGAAATAAAATAATTTTTACACGTTAAAGGTACGAAGGAATTAAAGTAACAAGAAAGTAGGATTCCATATTTCTTGTTATACGCTATTTGTCCACTTAGAAAAAAAAAATACGTTATTAGAGATAATTCTGAATAATTCTGAATAACTTTTACTTCATTCTTTTCTTTAATAACAAAATATTTATTTCTTTTTTTTTTAAATCATGATTGAATAGAGGATAATCTACTGTTTATCACAATAAAAAGTAATGGGATTATAAATGTAAAAACCTCAAGCACTTTCGAAGCTTACTTTGCAGAAAAATTAAAAAGTAATTGCTATTATTCCATTACTTCACATACCATTAAAAATAAACGAGGAAAACTTATCAAATTCTGTATATTACCCACAATACCTACAAACCACACCAAACTACTCTACATTTTTCTTCGTTTTTTACAATAGTGCAAAGCCACCATTTATTTAAGAAAAAAAAAATCCTTTTTTATATCTGCGGGGAAACACCTCAGACTATTCATTAATGAAAATGTTGACGAATTTTAACTGCTACATATACATAATGAAACTAGTAGTTTAAAAAGAATTCCTCCTCCTGAATAAGATAAACAGTTCACAAAACGAAATGAATTTCCACCCACGATTTAGGGTGGTATGGGATGTTTCTCGTTGTTGTATTTTTAATGTCATTTCATAAAAGATAACCATATAACAGACCGACACTTCAACTAAAATTCTTCTCTAATAAGTAATTCGAAAAGACAGTTACATCTATGTGATAATCTCGTAAGACATTTACCTCTCTCGGGCATTTTGCACTATTGTAATTAGTCATATAAAAGTTATTACTTTAGTCGCTCAAGTGAAAACCAGAAACAAAATGTTTTCTTTTTCTTTCGTTCTTTCTCTCTCTCTCTCTTTCTCTCTTTGCATTTGCTTCTGTCGTGTTTTCCGTCTTTGCCTTACCTCCTTGTCCAGTAGCAAGGTTATCAAAAAACAGACTTTGAGCCACTACTCGGAGCTGTACCTAAGGTGTTGTACCCCAAACACAAGATTCTTTTGTTTCATGCGAATTGAAGCGAACTTTTGTATTAATAATTTCACCGTTTACTTCAAATTCGCACCTCACATCCAACAGCATTTTTTATTTGTTTCCTCATTCTTTGTTTTTTAAATGTAAGTTCAACCAATAGTACCTAAGTTACGTTCTGATGTCACGTTTGCTTGACCACGCCATCATAATGTGAAAATAAGGTTGATGTTGGGAGTGTTAACATGAGCGTAATTCTGATTTAGTGATGTGTGAGGTTCAATAACCGTAATAGTAATTTAATGGTGTGTGAAGTTGAATGAGTCTAATGCTGGACTGATGTGAGGATGAGGTTGAGTGAGTGTGAGGTCCGAGTAATAATGTAAGTGTCAAGTTCAGTAAGCGAGAGGTTAAACCCGATATCCAGCCAAGCTAACCTAATCTAATGAAGGTACATACGAAAATCTAGATTTATATTATCCTCCTACCTTTCTATTGATCTACCTAATTCCTAATTCTGTTGATCAAAAGAATTTCCTAATATGTGGCGTCTTAAGATCCCTCTATAGCATTCCTCTCCCTTTCTCTTCTAGGATTTGGTTTCGCATGACTTGACGCTGTAGACAGGACTGTTGCTCTAATAAAATTATCTCATTTTACCTCATTGTTGTTAGAGTCATTTGTATTCCGCCTACTGGGTTGCATTCAAGAATGATTATACGGAAAGAAAAGTTTTATTTAGGGCAAAGTTGTAGATAATGCTGTATTGTCAACATTCTCGTCAAATGTGTTTAAATCAGGAACATTTTGAAAAAAAAAAAAAAAAAAAAAACTCTACAGTTTGTATAGGAGTAGGAGAAAAGGAGAAAATAAAATGAATGTTATATATATACAAAATAAATTATGTCATAATACCAACTTTTGTTATTCTTCCAGATTTTATTCATAGTCATAGCGATGTCACAAAATGAAATTTAAAAAAAAATATATGAATGACAAGTTTGTATATTTGAATGTATTCTTACAGAAACTAATTGTACTCTATGTCTCGACTGAAGGAAGTAGGGACAAGTACAGAAGAAACTAATGACTAGTAGACAGTTATATCTATGACCCTGAATCGTCCAGTTTAAAGAAGCAAGAATATAAAGCAGCATACATATACCATGACTATCCTTAATGCAAGTGACGTATACTACTTTAATCATCTCGTGTAATTAAATTCCCAACATAAACTCCTCACCTTATATTATTATTATTATTATTATTATTATTATTATTATTATTATTATTATTATTATTATTATTATTATTATTATTATTATACTCCTACTATATATGGATAACCTAGAATTCTACACCAAATTTCTAGTAAACAGTTTTTAGGTGTGACATCTGTATGGATTTAGGAATTACCAAATCTAAGTCAGTACACTTAAAAGAGGAGAAATAGCAAACATCGACCGATTCCCAATTTGTGAGCAACACAAAACAGAAAACTTAACAAGCAGAACACTACAAATACCTAGGAATAATACAGCTTCGAGGCACTGAACACAACACAATGAAGCTCATATTGTAGAAAGATTTCCAGTTAAGAATCAAGGCATTACTCAGAACTCAGCTTACTAACGCTAACAAAGTTATCATCAAGCCATCAACACGTTAGCAAGACCCCTCATCAAATATTAATGTGGCTTAATCAAATGGACTCAGTCTAATTTAGTTAATTTAACATGAATGATCCGGGATTTAATGATACAATTCAGAATGAAATAGCCAAAAGCTGCAATAGAAGGAATGATAATAAAAAAAATGGGGCATTACTATCATTAGTGTCACAGACATACTAAAACTCCACCAAGAATACATTGAAGACTTTCATCAATAGAAAAGAAACCAACCATCTTTTTCGTGTAATATGTGATGCAGACACAAAAGCTACACCACATCATCTAATCATGACAGAGTTCACCACAAACTATGAAATTCATTAACAAAAGCGTAACAAATGGAAAGCATAATAACTTTACGGAACATGTAAGAATTACTTAGAGAACAGCAACACAGATAAGCCTGGCTCAAGAAAACTACACTCTTTTCCAAAATAGTAGGATTTATGATGACCATCCAGAACTCAGTGATACCACTCCGAAACTACTGTAAATGCATATTGAAGAAAGAATATGGATGGAAAAAAAAAAAATCAGGAGACACATCAGAAACAACTGAACACACCACAGATTCATGTCATATAAAGGTTCCCACAGACAATATGAAAACACATAACAATGTTGCAAAAAGCATTTACCTGTTTTTGGCACACAACATGAAATTAATCATCGATACCAACCTAAACTACAAATACCAGTCAAATTCAGTACCTGGAAAAGATAAATACATACTCTACTGGGATTGAGAAATCAGAACAGATGTATTGATACTTGCAAACAGTCCCGACATTATAATTATCAATAAAATAGACCAAGAAGTAACTCTCTAAAATGTAGCAATGCCACTGACTCATAAAATACGTACATTCAGTACGAAAATTAACACACGAGAACATTAACAAAATTAAAATAATGGTATACGAGATAAAAAAAAAAGTACGAAAATGTCAGAAAATTACAATAGGACCAATACAATTATCTCACCTACAGCTACTGTCCCTAAAAGTACTGTGACGCAACTGAACAGATAAACGCAAAACATCTTAAAAACTTACAAAAATCAGTAATATTAGAGACCTGTCATACGGTCAGGAAGTTCTTTGGAGAAGGACTTTTCAAATAATCTGCACTTCCCAAAGACTGCCGTCAGATTAAGTTGAAACTGATTTAAACCGAGACAGGGCGGTAATAATAATAATAATAAATTAAGTAACAGTCAAATTTGGACCCACGCTTACTGATTTCCCTTCTTCTAGAAAGTTAAGGATGAGATGTACTTGTATCGAGCACCTGAACGAACTACAAAACGATGTCTACTTAGCCACGTATCGTTGACATAGACTAATTTCCCGAAACAGTGGTTCTTGCTATGAAATGAGTGAGTTAAACAGTTGTGGTTTTCCCTTGAGCGACCAACACAGCCATTAACACCTGTAAATTACTAGGAAGAACTCCATGCATTAGTACCTCTGGCCCATTTTGGTAGTGGACTTATGGAACCCATAACGGGGGACTTGCTACTCCCCAAAGGGGGCACAGGAGAGTGTGAGGGGGAATAACCAGGAGAAGGCTGCTGCCTCATTGTTGATCCAACTGGAGTTAAGAATAAGAATTTGCATTATACTGAAAAACAATAGCTATTACTTTTACTATTGCTACGTTTTACAACTCACCTCTTCCAACTCTAAGCTAAAACTTCGATATTTCATATATTCAAATACGTACAGTATCGCTCTGAGCTATGTGCTTTCCAATTATTCTCGCCAAGTTCTGAAACATCTTATTTATTGAAAAATGAGGGAACTTTTCCCTTCCTCTCCTCAATAAAAATGAAGAAGGATAAGTTATCTCAATAGCACGTCAGGATTTTCAGTTCAAAGTTCTCAGAAGTCAGGATAATCAGAACTTAAAACCAGGACTTCCTCATAGATCAAAAGCAATTTCAATTATACTTTTGTTATTTGGCTGAAGTTCAGCACAAAGGCTATATGAGATATGAACCAATAGTTTAAAGTGGAATCCGAACTAGTGTAACACGTTCAATTTTTGTGCTCACACCGGGAATCAAACCCAAGATCACATGCAGCGAAAGCGAACACACTAGCCAGTAGACCAGCCGGAAGGGTGCAAGTATAAAGTAACTATAATATTTGATTCTGATTTTGAAAACCTGGCGGGAGCTCATGTGGTTCGGATTCCACGTTAAGAGGTCTAACCACTGTGAAATTAAAATACAGTAACTATGTAATACCTTCAAATAGATAAAAGATAATAAAAATGTAGAACAAGAGCGCACTACACAATACTATTTTGCATTAGATACCGCTGTCACGAATCACCTAGTAGCTTTCCATTTGCAGCCATTTATAAACGCGAAAACAAATACGGATTTTCTATAGATGGCTGGAAATCGAAAGCAGATAAGCGAGTTGTAATAATGGTATCTCACGTAAAATAATATTGCCTAGCGAGCTCTTGTTCCATTTTTCGATTATCTTTTATGTATTTGAAGCTATCACATAATTACTGTAAAATTAGCGGTATTTTAATTTCGCCGTGATGGGACCTCTTACGGTGCATGTCCATGTCTCAGATAACCTCGCTGCTGAAAAGGGACGCTAAACGTAAAAAATCAAATCAAATGAAATCTAAATTAAAAAAAAAAAAAAATGACAGTTTTTAGCTTAGAGTTAAAAGAACGTTAAATCTACCTGATATTCGAACACAGTTTTAGTTTATGGTCAGTAACAACTACGTGAAAGAAGCAGAGATAGTTTCGACTGAGCAATCTCTATACAGTTAATGTATTAAAGACGGTAGGGAAGAGATACCTTGATCCAAAGTTGCACCTTTTAGAGAAATACATGATAGGCCACTAGTAATAGAACTCTGAGAAATTTGCTGTACCGTACACTTGCTTTAGAGGAATGAAGAAAAAAAAATATTTCTTCTCACCTTTTGGATGCCATTACGCATCCGCCATTGTCAAGAGTAAAACATCCAGCGAATCAAGTTAAAAAAGAAGTAACTTAATACTCTATGACGAATCATTAACAAGGTAACAATTATAGAAGGCACTGAATCCAATCCAGCATTAACCGAGAAACGGTGCATCCGTATAATTTAAAACTGTTACCTTGCTGATGATTTTTCTTAGAATCCTAGCATCTCTCTCTTCACGTAATTTATTTTTCCTTTAGTCTTAACAGTAACAGAACTGCTATCCAATTAAATACCTAACTGTATTGCCTATGGGATTCGGAGGTTCAATGCCATGTTCACAAAAGCTGTCCATTGACTTCTATCCTTAGCTAACTGGATCCACTTTCTGCTTTGGATTCCTATTTCTGCGAGATCCATCTTAATATTGTCCTCCCATCAGCGCCAAGATCTTTCTAATGGTCATTACCGCATTGGTCTTCCAGTTAAGACTTTGAAAGCGTTCCTACTTTCTTCCATCCTGGCTACATGACTTGCCCACCTGAACCTTCTAAATTTGGTTACCCTAACCAATGTTGGGTAAACCGTATAAATTATGTAGTTTCTCGTTACGAAGTTTCCGCCATTCCCCACTCCCGTAGGTCCGAATATTCGCCTCAGAATATTGTTCTCAAATACTTTCGATCTATGTTCTTCCTTCCGAGTAAGCGACCATGTTTCGCAACCATACAGAACAACAAGCATTATTATATTTTAAGGTTCAAATTCCTAGACAGAATTCGCGACAACAAGAGATTTTGAACAGAATAGTAATACGAATTCCCTCCTTTTAGTCGACATTTAATGTCTTTGTGAACATGGTTTGCTATCCAATGGTTGAAACATTTTTCTTGTTTCAACTGTACTTCATATTCGATATTTCGTATTTTTTCGTGTATTTGTTCCCATTAAAACAGAATCTTACTCTGATTTTCAAATGTACAAATAATATTATCAGTCAGTATATTTGAATACATATGTACGTTTATAATCACTTACGTTACGACGATCTAATGCATGCTACGCTGCAGTCATTTTTTCTTTTCTTTTCTTTCCTGCCGTTGAATACGCCTCATGTAATTTTACCTGTATATTTTTAACTTTTCTTGTGTTTATCCTGCCGATAAATAAGGCTGAATGTGTTTGAGATTTTTCGTCTCGTAATTCTACTTGTATATTAAATTGAAATAAAATAAGTTGATATTTTGTTCTGATCATTTTCTAACTAGTTTCCTTTCGCGTAACTACCATTATATTTATTTTACTTTGATTTTCAACTAGCGTCAATTATCCGCTTCGTTGGATTAAAATAAGAAAAAATAGTAATATGTTCCGTAAGCCAGTCACTTTTTACTATTACTGGAGCGCTCTGTGATATCGGTCATATTCCATCATTTTTATATATCTCCCCCCCCACCCCCACCCCCGCTGCGGACGGCACCGGAAGTGTTACTGTTCATCTCAGCGACTCTGAAAACTATGGATTCGATACTAATATCGGTCATTTTCGATCATTTTTATATATCTCACCTTTCCCCTCCCTCAAGTTGCACCGTCAAAATGAAATGATAAAAAGCATCCCAGGCCCGAACCTCGTCTATGTTGAAAATTTAATTTCCGGAGCTATTAAATCCAAAACACCGTCACTTTTTTTTTTTATTTATATAGATAGGTTTTGGATTGAAATTATTCTTCCTACTTATTGTTGTAAACTAATGCCTATTAACTTGCTTTTCATGAATTCTATTGGCGCTTGGGAATAAGTCTCCTATGTCTCTTCCTGTGAAGAACCACACCTAGGACTTCTGTCCACTACCAAAGTATTAATAATACGTCCACCATCTTCATTACTATGAATCTGTGAAACTATGTAAGCTCATTACCAAATAGTGGGAACATTACTTTCACGTGAAAAGTGTGAATAAGAGAGGTAGGTACTCGACAGATGATAACGGAAGATTAGACGAGAAAAGTGATGATGAGAATGGTTGTGCCTTATTCAGCCAGATCTGCAATGTCGTGAAATAGAGACGGAGGTTTCAAGCACCCTACCGAGAGTTAAAGAGTTATAACAACATGTTTCGAAAGTGAAACAACGTGCGTGGATCAAAATTAAAGTGGCAAGTGGTAAGAGTGCACAGGACTGTTTCTCTGGGACTACGTGAAGCATTTGGTGATTTACGTATTACCGCATCGAACAGCGGCGAAATGGCTGAAGTATTTCGAGAAAATGGGAATATTTTTCCGGATGACCCCGAACTGATAACTACACAATTCAGCTCCTTTCTTCCTTTCCTGTTTACACATAAGTACTTCATCGGTTGTGACGTCACAAACATATGCTCCACACCGTGCACAACGTTTCCAGGATCCCATCAAAGCACCAAGGTACGAAAATGGCAACGCTCTATACAATTGCACAGGACTTATTAGTTCATTAAAAAAAAAAAAAAAAAATACTGCAAGATATGTTGTTATGTTAAAATATTGCCTAACTGTTCTATTACTTTTGGCCCATCCTGTACAACACTAATCAGAGTACACTGAGATTAACTTTTTGTTAACAGTTCCATCTGAATTATTTTAGAAATAGTTTTTATTACAATAGAATTATGTTGTTTCTATATAAAACTAATACTCCACTTGAAGGTCCAGATTTATCGTAATTTAAAGTTAATTTTGCTAAAGAAAACTGGAAGAGTGTGTCGCACGAGAGAACCATTTCAATGTGACATCAAACTTAAGTATTTAAGTAAAACCTTACTTAAAAATACTACATAAATAATATTTACAGCTTACAGATTTCCTGAACACTGTTTTCTGATAAAAACATTAAATTTTAATTCACAACTGAGTTGAATACTCTCTTCCAGCAATTTGAGAAACATTTTGATTTGGAAGCGTTTAGAATCAGTAATTGGGTTAATACAGTAGAACTAGTTTTTAACGGAATCTGTATTCAGTGGAAACTTGTTTTGGGGAAATACAGTAATGTTATAAAATGTTAACGGATTCATTTTCGTTTATGTACAATAATAAGTCAAATAAAATACTTGAGTATGAATAAAATAAAATAGTAGTATAATATTTTAAAAAATTACTTGTGTATGTCTTCTTTTTATTTTATTTTATTTTTTTTAGCCCGAATTTTCGGTTATCCTTGGCTGTTACCTATTGCGAAGGATAAAAATTCGACCAAAAAAGAATGAAATTTTTGAGTTTTACGTTCCACGATTATGCCGGCTAGACTAAAGGAAACTGTGATGATGAGTAATGAATGGAATGGTGGAATGAAGAAAGTGGGAGGAAACGGGAGAACCCCGAGAAAACTCACGCACACGGTGTTTGTCCACCACAAAGTTCACTTGGCGGGAGCAGGGTTTGAACCCAGGACCCCATGCACCAGAGGTGAACGCTCTACCACTGAGCCACCGTGGCCCCTGACCCCCGCCAAGAAAAAAAAAGATTCCACTTTGCTAGCTATATTAAAGGAGGAAACAACTGATTTTTACACCAGATCCTCTGTTGGTCTGAAGTTAACAACACACAAAGAGCGAGAAAGTGAATAGCTGGACCGAGATTCGAACCCCAGCATACCGTGCCGATGCGTTTATCAGTACACCACATACTCTTTCCTCCTGAAGTCGGTCGGTTCATGGTCTGAGTGGAGAGAGAGAGAGAGTAAGTGGCTGTTTTGGGAAGCGGACAGGGTGGCATAGCGGGTAATGCATCGGCAAAGTATTACGAAGATCTCAGGTTCGAGTCTCGGTCCAGTCATTCACTTTTTCACTCTTTGTGCATTACTCTTACTAAATGTTTCACTTCCTGTTTACACAATTTTTCTTTTCTTCACTACCAAGTTATCTTTAATAATAGTTTCCTGTATTACTTAATACAAATAATGAGAAACAAGCTGAAAATTATAATGATCTTGAGCACAAAACTACCAGTACTTTTTTCACATCCATGTTGCAGGCTCCCACATCCCGAATCCAACTATTTCCTATCCATGAATTGAAGAAATCCCTCATATGTTAATGCGTAACATGCTTATTTCCTGGGCAGTGTTGATTCTGTAATTTATTATACTGAATTGTGGGATTCCAAAGTTTATCTTATTTATGAAATATTTCACAAGACGACTTCAAAAATTGAAGGAATTATGTATGAATCATATTTTATTAAAACCAGGAATTCTGAATTAAACCAAGATGCTAGATAAACTTTGTGATCACATAATTCAATATGATTAACTACGCAATCAACATTGCTCAAAAAAATTAAAAAAAAAAAAAAAAAATCGTGCATTAACATATTCATGGATTTCTTCAGTTCATGGATAGGAAATAGCTGGATTTGGGATGGGAATAATGCAATGTGGACGCGAAAAAGTAGTGGTAGTTGTTTGCTTAAAATCACCAAATTTTCAGCTTGTTTTTTTTTTTTTTTTTTTTTTTTTTAATTGCATTAAATATAGGAGAAAACAACTATTCAGGAAAACTTAGTAGTGAAACAAAGAAAACTACCAATAACAGGAAATGAAATAGGAATGTCTGAGAATACATTAACGTAAAAAAAATGTAATTAAATGGATTGTCGGAGTTAGCGAAAATTCGGGTTAAAAAATAGAAAGAAAAGATACTCAGGCAAATACACCGTGTTTCAAAAAGAATGAATGACCTGATGTTGGACAGCAATAATTACGGAACATGGAATGTGCCGGCAAGGAAATGAGTGTTGTTTGAATGGGCGTGGCCTAGAGTTTCAGAAAAACGTCGTTAGATGTCAGTCAATGCATCTTCTCAGTTTGCAGTCAGTCAGAAGTAAAATGGCATCCGGTCAACGGAAGGCGTTTTGTGTGTTGCAATTTGCAAAGACTGAGTGAGTGATTTCGTTTCAGAGTGCTTTCCATCGGCGTTTTGGCATTGATCCGCCTACAACGAAAAACATTCGTCATTGGTATCACCACTTTGAAGAGACAGAATGCTTGCGCAAAGATAAGAGTCCAGGTCAGCGAATACCGTTTACGACGAATTTAGCTATCGTCTAGATGCTGTTCGTGCTGCTAGTGGTGGACACAGAGTATTTGTATTAGCATAGCTGAAATTTGAAGATTTTGTGAGTATTTTGCAATTTATTACATTTTTGTAATATGCTTTAATCAATACATACGAACTTTTAAAATCAGCTAGTCCTTTTTGAAACACCCTGTATTTTATTTTACATATATTTACGCAGTAACAGTGAGCCTGACCAGAAAATTTTGATAACTTTTACAGTATAAAAGCAAAATTACCAGGAGAATGGATATAAGGATGATATTCTGAAAAGAAACAAATCTTTCCATAGGTAATTTCATTTAGTCACCATTTAAGTAAGACTTCGTAACTCCTTGTACTTTGAATATACGCATCACATTTAATTAGGAAGCAAGAAAGTGTTTAGATTGGTAAAATGACTGGAAAATGATCGAACAATATGTAAGAGCTATCTGATCGATTTATTACAAAATAGTGGTGTATATGAAATTAACTTTTTCATCGAAGAAGAAATGAAATGAAATCTTTAAGTTTTACGCACCACAGTTACACCGGGTAGGCTAAAGGAGACGGTGATGATGAGAAATGAATGAAATAGTGGAATTAAGTGGGAGGAAACATGAGAGCCACGGGGAAAACCACGCACACGGTGTTTGTCCACCACAAATTTCACTTGGCACGAGCTGAGATCGAATTAAGGATCCCATGCACGAGAGGTGAATGCTCTACCACAGAGCCACCGCGGCTCCTTCATGGAAGAAGAGTTCCTCCGTATAAAACCTCCGTTAAGCGGTTCAAAAGAACAAACGTTCAGAATGTGTTGCATCTCTCGAGAAAAATGGACCTCCACTCGAACAGCTTAATAAACACCTCATTCTAAGTATTAATAAATAAATTAAGATACTGTTCCCTTATTTGCTATTCCATTTTAGTTTTCTATTTTCCAGTATAAATTCATTGCAAAGTTGTGAAACTTCATAACAAATAAGAAGATTGAAAGTGGAACAGCAGATAGAGAAACAATCTTCATTTATTTATTAGCATTTAGAGTAAGTATTTATCACAGCGTTAGAAGCCTATCTACACACAAAACTAATCAGTATTCATAATTAATAGCCTCAGACAAAGATAGCAACTCAGATGACCGAAAATTCCGCAAGAACTTTTAAATACACGACAGTTGAAAAAAAAAAAAATGAAATTTTTA
The DNA here is from genome assembly GCF_964235325.1 of Thermobia domestica. Lineage (NCBI taxonomy): Eukaryota > Metazoa > Arthropoda > Insecta > Zygentoma > Lepismatidae > Thermobia > Thermobia domestica. The sequence continues at coordinate 303,093,178 of NC_137460.1, read as the reverse complement.
AAAAATGTGTTGAACCTGCATTAAGAAAAAATCTGTAGACAACGGAAAACAAACTTAGTCAATGTGATTCCGTTAAAAACACTATTCACTGTATGAATATGGTGTTTCCTTCAACTACTTTCACTAACTTTTAACGATCCTAAATTATACGTATGAAACTACCATTAAACCAAAAAAAGAAACCAAATTTTTGAATTAATGGTTAATTGCTTCATTTGTACCTTTCTCTGTGAAGAAATGATACTGTGGAGGTGGAAGGGTCGACCACTGTTGATCGGCTTTATTTTCATCTGAAAACAAGTTCACATCATCTTAATATTTACATATTTTCTACTCTTCTATTGTTTAATTACGAAATCATTGCTTTTCGGTTTCCCGGAAGTATATCAACATTGAAAGCAAAGGAATTTAAGAATCATATACCACATCGATAGGGGAAGTCGTAGTAATACAAACTAGCTGTATAATCAACTATCTCCTTAGCTGTTTATACAATAACCATAGATTTTAAACAGGACTGAAGACTTAAAGCAAGAATTAAATCTAACACTTAACATCTACGTTAGTAAACGTACAACTTTAAAATAGATAACGCCCGACCCCCACCAGCTTTGTTGTAACCATGGATGAAGTTGCAAAATGGAATAGAAAAAAAAAGCAAAGACATTATTTAAGAATTATTTCTACCGGGAGTACCAGAAGTAGTGACTCACCTTTTGAGTGATCAGTACGTTTTTATAATAAACAAAAATGGCATGAAACAAAATTGTAGGTACAGATGAATGATGTAAAAATCTAGTGTTTTACAGTATATAATCCCTATTCTCCATTTGGAGATCCACCTGACGACCATTAACATCGGTGCATGCCTGCATCCGGAGACGCACATTCTCCAAGCATCTCGGCACATAGGAACGGTTATTCGCGCCGTCAATTCCACAACACTGTTTATGGGTCTTGCATATACCTTGTCCTTCAAATGTTCCCATACAAAGAAGTCGGGAGGGGTGAAGTCTGGTGATCGTGGCGGCCACTCTACTGTTCCCCCGACGACCAATTCATCGCACGGAAAGTGTGTTCAAAAAGTCACGGATAATCCGGGCAAAGTGTGCGTCTTGCTGCCATCACAATGTGTCAAAACCATCCCTCTCTTGCAACAGAGGAATCATAGATTCCTCCAGTAAGTTCAAGTACCTCTCCCCAGTCACCGAACCATCAAGGAAAAACGGCCCCAGCACACCGTCAAGCGTTACCCCACCCCAAACCATCACAGCAGGACTCTGGTGATCATGTTCCATCACCACATTTGCATTTTCAGGACGCCAGTACACAGTTGTGATGGTTCACTGATCTTGATACATGGAACTTTGCCTCGTCCGTTCAGGTTATGTGCTTCTCGAGGTCGGGATTTTTTCTCTACCGTCCGCACGTACCACTCAGCGAACTCGATATGGCGATCGGGATCATCCTCATTGAGTGTGTGCAGTAGGCGAGGATGATACGGGCGCAGTTTCAGATCCCTGAGAACCCTGGCAACCGATGACTTCTGGATATTCAGGGTGTGGTACAACCGTCGAACAAGTGAGTCAATACTTCTGGGACACCCAGTAGCATAGGCCCCTGATTATCTGAGCAGAATCTATTGCAACACGCCATTCTTTTTGTATTTTAAGGGGGAGGAGATACTGAATATATACGAGTTCTTACACAGTTTATATGAAAAGCTATCACAAGTATAATATTCATTCAAACTTAAAAAAACACACATTACAATTATATATTACTGTGCTAATTTCGAACTTCGAATGTTAAGCTTTCTCTCTGCCAATTTGGAACTTTAAAGACTTAATGTCGAAGTTACTTAAATATCGTCTAATAATAACAATAATCGCGTAAAGGACTTCGATATAATAAAATTGTTCTTCCTTTTCTTTGTGCATGTGTTACAATATATAAAAAAGACGAAATATCTGTAACTTCGCATTTAAAATCAACTAACAAATACACAATCTTTTTTTCTGTACTTCTCTGATATAGTATACGGACATTAAGCTATCAACTGTAACTTCTATTACGGATCAACATTTCATGACCAACGTGTTCAAAATTCCCTTACATGTCTCCTTTGATGAGAAAATGTAGAGGTGACTAGCAGATTACAGTTCCATCAGATCAGAGACTAAAAGAACTATCAACTTCCGAATCATATAATTGAAAGGAAACTCTACGATTAAATACTAAACTATGATGTATTTGTAACAGATTTGCATACATAAACATTGTCCGTAAAATAGGTATTACTTTTGAGATGAATTTTATAAAAACAAAATTTCTTATTGTATCAGTTACGTAAAATGAATGGAGATTGTTGTTTTAACGTATGTCTCAAAACAAAATAAATAGAAAATAGAGAAACTTAAAACTTTATTAATGTCAACCTAGTTAGTACTTAGATAAGTTACCGCTATTAGGAAATATTAATAGAATTATTATATTGACTTATTACGTTACCAGAACTAAATTTGAGCAACACATACTTCAAGAATCTATCAAGCAACTCTTCAACCAAACTCTACATTCAAACAAACATGTACGTTTTTCATTGTTTTGGTCTCATTCATACATTGTCTGTACAGTCAGCGACCAAAGTTCTTCTATTTGATTAAATTAGTTTTGTAATTAACTTCTGAATGGAAGTATGAATTTGAGTACAATTTTCAGTAAATTAAAAAAAATGTACGCTTCAGCCTTGAGACTCGGTGAAACGGTGTACGTTCCACCGTTATTCCTAAAATAAATTTTACCAAACAGAAATAACTTTTGACCCTGACTGTACATACTCGTTGTCTACTAAGTTTTTAAACTCGTACACTAACAATTGCTGCTTTCTGGTACTGTTAGTGGTCAGTGTTCAGTGAAATCAATGCAATATTGAATAAATCAGAATTTTAAGTAGTGCATTGTTTTGTACCTATGCTTTGGATCGCCAAACAATGGCGATTAAGCTTTGAATAAAACAGGAAAACTGCTGAAATGCTGAAAGCTGCCTTTTATCGTGCCAGTGTTTTCATTTGACATCGTTTATTACGTTCTAGTCGGGAACATCTGTCGGATAATTCGAGGGAAGGTCATTCTTCAACCTGTCAAACTTACAAGTTCCACAAAAAAATCAATGAAAACCTTGGTATGTACTCAAAGAGAGTGAACAATACTGCAGTTCAGAATCTGAAGAAAAGAAAAATTTGTGTGCGATTTCGATTTTCCGAACAGAGAGAGAAACGGATCAAGCCACAAGGCAATTGTTGACTAACTTTTTTTTTTTTTCAGAAACAAATCAGTGTTAAACCACTCGCCTTATTCGCCAAATTTAGCACCAACAACTACTTTTTTTATTGAATAAGGTGAAGTTCCATTCGAAACACCAGCGTCTTGACTTCATTTGGAAAATTCAAGAAGCTGTGACAAGGGACCAAAGCACTTCCAAGAAAGAAAATTTCCAAAGTATGCAGTAATTGTACAGCAGTGATACTAAGTCTCTGGACTTAGAAAGACTGTACATCAAAGATTACCTAAGTCTTACACATTTACACTTTTTATTAAGGGAGTTTAAAAACTTAGTAAACTTACTGTGTATATTAATACCCTTCAGACAATCTGTAGTATCATGTTTTAACCACATTACCTCTACAAATACTTTCTGACTGCCTTCATACAACTCCCTTTAGATAATTTTACTGTAATATATATAAAGGAAACAACAGACATATCGAAACAAACTACAACTTTCAAACGACTTCTACGACTACCAGTATAAAATGAACTCGACGCTCCCTATGCGTGCACGACTTAATACCTACAACCTTTGGCTTAATACCTACAAATACATTAAGGGAATTCTAAAATTACTCTGAAATAGAACTGAATAAAAATGGCTACACACAAATGTTCACACCATACACACTCAAAATACCAAATTAATAGTACTACTTCACCAATAACTTTTAAAATTCGAAATACTCAAAAACAAAAATTTTAAAAAAAAAAAAAAAAAAATGGAAAAAGTTGGGCATACCACTACACACATTCATACACACAGTCTGAAGAAAGAAAAAAATGTTAAACATTGGCAACAGTGTTGGACCATTTATGCATTTAACTATCTTATATTGTGCATCATTCTTACACACGAGTATCCGTGGACATGTTCTAAAATTCCTTTATTATTTGGTTTATTATGTTGTTGAATCTACTAGCTTGTCATATGCTGTAGTAATGATAATGCATTCTATGGCTCACGTAATTTGGCAGTTATACATTATAGAGGCAAATATTCAATACTGAACCATCTTATTTCCCAAGCTGAATTCCCTTGTGGCTATATGGATTGCGTACACGTTATTGGCGTGGGAGATTCGGATCCGATTCCCAGCAAGAACTCATGTGGTTCAGATCCCACGTTAAGCAATAGGTCCACGTCTCATATAGCCTAGCTGCTGAACGGGACGCTAACTGAAAATCCAATCCAATCGTTTAGCCAAGCTAATCTGATTAGGATTATTCTTATTAATCTCCTTACGGTTACCTTAATATGAGGTCTGACACAAGAATTGTTTACTGCAATAAGCTTAAAAATTACCTATGATCATCCTCAACATACCCTCTTTCGTTACCAGTATACAGGGTGCATCAAGAAGGACTTTACAACTTGGAAAAGTCTTATTGATTTATTCATTTATCTTACGAACATGATTTTGGTGTCATTTTGTAGCAAAACACAAAGTTTTGAGTCACGTAGTACACTAGTTCAGACACAAGCCACCGCAAACGCTAGCGGCAGTTGCAGCAAAATGAATGCCTTTACTAGTCCCAGGTGTGCTAGCTGTGTGTTTTGGTTTGAAGAATCCAAGTCTGCGACAAGTGTGCAACATAATTTTTGTACAAAGTATGGTAAAGATCCTCCCAGTAGGCCTACTATTTATCAGTGGCGTAAGTGTTTTATTGAAACTGGATGTTCGGTAAGACACAACATATCTTCAGGTCGTCTCCGTACGTCTGAAGACATTGTATGGCAAGTAAGACTTCAGATGGGATGTGTGCCACATCATCAATACAAGCCAAATTGAAACTCTTTAGGTATAAAGTAAAAAAAAAAAAAAAAAAAAACTATGTATTCTGCTACAAAATAACACCAAAACCATGTCTGTAAGCTAAATAAATAAATCATATGAGTTTTCAAACTTGTGAAGTTCTTTTAGATACATCCTGATTTTCCCCACACGAATCTTCCACTGTTGGGACTTTTAAGATGTCTCACCTTCTTCAGCACCGCCGCTGTGTTCTACTTTACCCTTTGTACAGTCTAAGAATGACTTTTCTTCAATGCAGATTTCACCTTCGGACAAAATATAGTAATAATAGCACGGTCTAAATTCCACAAATAAGGTGAATGTTCCGAAAATACTTCACGGGCACATGCTATGCGAAGGTTAAGTGTTGTGATGCATATTCCATTCATTGGTCTGTCAAAACTCATGCCTCTTCTTCCTCACGCGTTCCATACGCTTGGTCAGAACCTGCAGTTCATTCCCTTGTCTGGCCCGGTGGTATACACTCAACCAGGATAACGCTTTTTGATTTAGACTTGATATAAGACAGCACTCAGGGCACTGCTACTGACATTTTTATTTTTTCCTAACAAACATTTCACGCCTACTGTTAGTAATAGAGACTAACTGACTTTCTGATAAACACCCTGGAATAATCTTATTAAAGAAATGAACGTAGAAGAATGATGTCCTCTCTAGATAGAACTACCAACAAGGATGCCAATTTGGAGAAAGACAACTTCTTGCACATCCTGATACTCACAGGAACATTTACACATACACATACTCACAATAATACAATACATATTTTCTACAATCCATTACACAGTACTTATCTACATAAATCAAATAAATTGTTTGCTGTAAGAAAAAATAAACAGGAGAAAAGCTACAAGAAATGCACTACAGAGAAAAGTAACGAAATGGATACTATGCAACCAATGTCAAACTTTGCATCACGAAACATGTGTGGGTGCTAGTTTTATTTTCTTACTGCTGAAAAGAGATACCTTCGTAAATTACATCTGCATTGTAGTGAGAAACGCCATCTGGACTCCAAGACGAATTGACTGAAAGGAAACAAAATTCTTTCTTACGTTATTTAACATATTTATAATAGCATTTGATATTTGAAGCATTGCCTTATATAAAGGTAACAATAATAGCACAACATGCCAGTTTGTTTTTAAAAAAGAAGGAAATGGTCTTTTATTCTTCACACATTTCGGCCACAACACAACAATTCCACTGCAAAAGAGAAGGGCACAAAAGGAAATAAAGAACCACATTCGACAGTTTACATGTATATAGGTATCCATTTTTTCTCAGCAAAATTTTCACCAAATGACTACTTTAAAAATATATATTTATAGATGCAAAGAACTGCTAGTAGTTATGTGGATTATTTAAATACAGGAACAAGCAATTAAGGAGTTGAACAGTTCTCAAGTTTCGATACGATCATTCTACATATTTTCATACTGGAAATTGCTTTGTATTCAATATCATTGAACTAACAGATTAGCTACCATATGTATGAGTCGACATCTTGACTGGTTAATCACATGTTATTCTGCTCAGCAAAATTTCTGTTGATGTGAAAGGTCATCCAGCTCTCGAATCTTCCTTCTTTGTCAGTCTATCCGACGCGCAGCGTTTGAACAACTCGAAGCAGTGACTTCTGCTCATGGAGCTATCCCCATGTGCGTCCTAAAAGACTTAGAAAGTCTCTGTGCAGTTCTTTCCAAGCTTGTAGCAAAATTTCACAGAAATACGTTGTCAGCACAATTCATTCTATCTCTTCGATTTTATCGAACGTAAGTGCTCTCTCAAACCGAAGTACCTCTAGTGTTTGTTGATTTATCGAAGAATAATCAAGCTAGCGTGAGACACTAGAAAGCATATAGAAGTTAGAAGTCACCGCTAGATGTCATTGTTAGTTGTAATTCGCTGGAGAAAAAAACTGCACGATATTTAATGAATTCAATCTTCTAATGAACGGGCCTTACATAATATCTGAAGAGAATCTAAGCAGAAACGATGCCTACGATGTTAATCGTGGAGGTTCGCAATGGTCCATTTGTTTTTCCTCCTCTTCACTGCTTATTTGATCGTCTTTCAATACTTTCTGGTAAATGAAGTGTGCAGATCTAACGTCATAACAGCACTGCCAATATCAGATGCGGTCAACAAGTTTTTATATGCGGTCAACGAGGAGAATCAAGTCATGCACATAGCCATCCTTGGCTACCGTTCTTTGAAACTCTGTGGAGCAGTCGTGCACATAGCAGTCATTTATGCAAAGTTCCCTTCATAATACTTACTCATTCAACGATGAATAGTGGCTATGTTATGTTCTTCCGCCTGTAGCAATCAAAATACATCACGTATTTCACACTTGACGGGCGCTTCAATAGTACTCGATATGTTTTCAAGCTTGCTAACCCGCAATTATTGGACGGAAAGTTTGTCTATCAAGTGGAGAGAGAGGAACCGTCCAATAAACAGCTGTCTTATCCTTATTTCGTCCTTCATAGAGTGGACGTTAACGGCGATTGAAAAACATAGCCCTCTTACATGTTGTTCGTGAAAATGTAATGAAATGAAAGTTTTACATCTCACGGTTATGCCAGCTAGGCTAAAGGAGACGGTGATGATACATGAATGCAATAGTGGAATGAAGAAAGTGGGAGGAAACTGAAGAACCCGAGAAAAGCTATGCATACGGTGTTTGTCCATCACAAAGGTCATTTGGCGCGAGCTGGGATCGAACTAAGGATCCCATGCACCAGAAGAAGTGAACGCTCTATTACTGAGCCACCGCGACCTCTACATGTTGCTCGTGTATGTTTGTTTAGAATTTTATATGAAAGCTATGTGACATTGAGACAGGATTTTACTTACTTGCTTCATTTCAGCAGTATAAACAGAAATGTAAGGATACTCCTTTACATTTAATCGCGAACTACTAGCACCTGTCTTTTACGTACTGACATAAGGCAGTGATTTATATATTTCGTCGCTTCAGGTTTTCTGGAATTCTTTAAATGCTAATGTATTTCCGTCCACTAAGGTTTTTTTTTTTTTTTTTTTCTTTCTTTCTTCGAAACTTCAGTAACTGTCCCAACTCCTTAAGAATAGTCTGCCATTTTGTTGGAAAAGTAGTTGTCATACAAGCTTGATAATAACCAAGGGTTGCAGGAGGAAAAGGGTAAGAAATACAGCCCAAGTGAGCAACCATTCCATCCGAAATCAAACACTACCTCTCTTTGGGAGGGTTACGCCTCGATACGAACTATGAGATTCTGCAGATGAAAGGCCAAAGATTTCGTTAAAATCCACATTAAAGATCGCATTGAAATCAGCATCGAGGGGCGGTTTCGCTGTCAAAAAGAAAAAGAAACATACATTGGATGCCGAACTTAAAATACAAGAAAAATAAGACACTACAGGATGAGGAAGTGAATGGACAGTCGGTTTATAAATTTCTCTTCTGATTAACTACTACTGATCTTAAATTTTGTACAAAAAAAAAAAAAAAGGCCTATAGTTTGTTGCAGCTACTTATGACAAATGAAAATGAAATGAAATTTTTAAGTTTTACGTCCCACAAGTTATGCCAGCTAGGCTAAAGAAAACGGTGATGATGAGAAATGAATGAAATGATGGAATCAACAAAGTGGGATGAAACGGGAGAACGGCGACAAAATCCACGCACCCGGTGTTTGTCCACTACAAAGGTCACTTGGCGCGAGTGGGGATCGAACCAAGGACCCCATGCACCAGAGGCGAACGCTCTCCACTGAGGCACCGCGGCCTCTTATGACAAAATGTTTCATGATATATGATATGATTGTATATTTTATATATATATATATATATATATATATATATATATATATATATATATATATATACAAATACATACATAAAGAATTTATAATCAAAGTACGAATTCTATAGATATATGAAGGAACTCGAAGTTCAATTGAAATGCATGGGCAGTTTTCCTGCCTTATTAAATGTAACTCATTTTATTCAGTAGTTTTTGATTGAATTTCTCTTACTGGATTGCAGTGCTGGTGATTTCCAGTTGTTGCATGCCGAATATAAAACATCAGTAAAATTAACGAAAATTCTTGGAGAGGAAAGTTTGAAAGGGTAAGGTAACGGAAAGAATAGCGAAGTGAAATCAGCACCATTCTACTTAATTCTACAAGAAAAAACACTATACTAAATGAAAAAAAAAAAAGCATTCGGTTTAACGTCTCACGTTATGTCCTTTAGGCTAAGGAGCCTATGATTAAGGCAAATGAATGATGATGGAAGAATTGGTGGAATGAGAAGAATGGAGGAAACGGGAGTACACCGAGAAAACCCATGAACACGATGTTGTCCAGCACGAACATAGCTGATGATCGAACCAGGAATCCCACACACCTGAGGTAAGCGCTCTGCCAGTAAGGCACCATGCCCCCCGCCCCACCCTTACTAAACTAAAAAAACTTGCAGAACTTGATATTGGTATACTGTTCTACTCAATCTGTATTAATTCTGAAGTTTCTAGTTTTCAAAATAAATGAATTCTCTTGCATAAATAGTCTGAAAGAATATTTGACAAATGTATGGCACACAAAGTGAACTGCAACATTACTTCTTTGACAGGGCACAACTGAACGGCTGTCCACAGTCTTTGAAAAATAAAAATATTCCTGGAGGTGGATCAAAAAGAAATACTACTACTTCTACAAAGGATTATCATTATGAGGTCAGCTTCTTATTCCAAGACTCTTTCGAAACTGTACCTCGTAGATATTTAATTCATAATACATCAGGAGAAAACTAGTCTCTTAAGTACTATGAACTTTCCAATTACCTTAAAATGTTTGTGTGTTTACATTTAAGCAGAGTAAAAGTCAACATATTTTTCCTAAAATGAGCTGGAGAATCAGATCAGCTAACTGATAATCAGAAGAGAATTTACGATACCATATAACAGAATTATTATGCAACATGACAGCAATGACCGAGTGGTTGTAGTCTGAAAATGTATTTAATGGTTTGGATCCTGTGATTTCTGGAAATACCGGCGAAAGTCCTCTTCTCGTATCTTCAGAAGTTCGTTTTGATTTCTTTGACGGATACCTTTTAGGTACAGTTTTAGCTTTGGGAAAAGCCAAACATCCCTTCGTGTTAAACTATTTTTAGGGTTATCAGTCTCCGAAACCGATTTTCCCCCATTTGCACATGAACTTGATGGTTGAGCGTTGCTCGATCTGTGAAAATGCGCCAACTACACACTCCTACGTTCATCTATACCGTATTCGTACACTGCCTATTAAGACATGTTGCCATTGGTTAGGTTCGTAAGTAGCCAACCTAAGGACTAAACTGTACAAGATTCAATGTAATTGCATCACAAATGAAAAAATTACAACAGCATTTCGGGAACCTTTTGAGTGCTCCTCGTATATCACAGGAAGTAGCTTATTCTTGGAAGTACATTATTAATCCATTGCTTTCTTCCATCGAAATTGAGACTACATTCCACGTCAACAGATAATACAACATTTCCTGAGATAACTAAGATTATTCTTCTATTTGCACAAATTATTCAGCACGCCAACGAGATGAAAAAGTATGTGCACAATTTATGTGGCACTTCGAGCTGTTTCTCTTCCCAACATCAATGTAAGATAAGAAACTCGCAGTATGTCCAAGATATACGATTATTTTATTAAAAATTATCTCCGAAGTTAGTTGAATGCATGTACAACTTCCTTTATGTGAACAAACAAAATGTAAATATATGTACACGAGTCTGTGGCTTTTTTATTTATTTATTTAAGTTATTTTGCATCCGTTCATAGTATGCACTAGATCTCAGGGTTGCCTTCCTGTTGTTGCTACAGGAAAAAACTGCTGTTCGATGCAGCGATATGGAAATGCAGAATCTGTTTTGAACGTACATTAATTACGTATGCACTGGGATGAAAAGTGAAACCGGAAGTTTACTCTTTAGTTTTAGCACTGGTAAGTTTTGACTCTTCACCCACAAGGATAGAATTTGTCTGATAGACGTGCTTTAGCGTATAATATTCAAGTTCCTAAATCAAATTAGGAATTATTTGCTTGCGCTGGAGGAAAACAAACTTTCCGACGTCATCTTGATTCATTACTAAAAGATGTATGTATATTCTATAACTCAATAAACTCACATATATTTGAAAATTACTTAGCTTTCAACACGAGCTCGAGAATGGGTCCAGTTTAGTTACAGAGATAGAAACAAAGCTTCCATGCTGCTGTACAATTGTCATTTTAACACGAAGAAGAAAATCTTCACCGCTATCTTCACTGAACTTAAATCTCTACAGACAATAAATTTTTAAAAAATGAACACGAGTTTTATAATTACTTGTCCTCAAGATGGTGGTGAGTGTTATAAATCATAGGTGGGGGGAGATGGATGCGGACAGAGAAAGAAAGTAGGAACGAAGTAAGGATAGGCTCGAGCCTCTCGACTTCTCCAAGATCCTGCCCCACGCTCCCCCATTTTCTTCCTAACATGAGTTTACAATTCGAACTTAAGGGTCTTCACTACAGCGAAATTAAACTACCGCTAATTTTAGTTTCTGTAATATCTTCAAAACAAATAAAAATATTCGAAAAAGCAAAAACGTAGTGAACTAGACAATACAATTTTGCATGTGATGCATTTACCACAATTCATCTATCTGCTTTTGATATGCCGCTATTAACAGAATCCGCAAAAAATGCAAAATTTATCTGTAGTTGCAAATCGAAAGCAGATAGATGAGATGTGATAACGAAATCACATGCAAAATCATATTATCTAGTTAACTACCTTTCTGCCTTTTGAATATTTTTGTTTATTTCGAAGATATTACAGAAAAACTCTAAAATTAGCGGTAGTTTAATTTCGCTGTAGTGAAGACCCTTAATTGTTTATTATCACAATACTGCGAGTGATGATGATATATAATAATAAGAAACAAGCAAAACGGCTAATACTCACCGCAAAAGCAGCAGTTTTCTTCTACATGTAAGAAGCGCTTTCGGAAGAACTTTCTTCCATCATCAGCTCACTTAAAATTCAAAGAGGATTTAAAAACATGAAGAAGAATGTGGAAGGGTAATATATATATAAATTGGTTAAATGGATTAAGAAATGTAAACCACAAATCTTCTATCAAAAACTAAACACATGCGAATAGGCACTCATTGTCACTGTTCACTGTATTTCTTTTCTTGCTTTCCAGATGGCGAAAATATGTAATAGAAAGATTAGTCCAAATCGTATTTATTTCTCCCCTATCCATATTAATTATGGATTTCTCTATGTTTGTAATATGATTCTTTCATTTTTCGTTAAGTTGCTGTTTTTGCTTTCTCAATTAAACCCAAATCTGCGCTGTTATGGTTATAATCTCCGAGATGCGTTGCCAGGTCAGACCATATGTGGATTATAAATAAGCTGATGATGGAGGAAGGTTCTTCCAAAAGCGCTTCTTACATGTAGAAGAAAACTCGGTTGTTTCTGCGGTGAGTATTAGCCTTTTTGCTTGTTTCTTACTAGCTGTTCATATCTCGAATAAATTGGACGTTAAACAACTAATATCAAACTATTTGAATTGTCCGTTACCCATTACCTCGTAATGTCAAGATAAGACTTCTTATCGAAGTGGCATCTACAGTGCTATTCAGCATAAAACAAGCAAACGATTGGTATAAACTACCAGCGCTGATTAGTCGAACTTCATATCACTAATAATGACTGACAAGTATGTGTCTTCAAACTCATGAGTAAATTCCTTGCTGTCACTTGCATAATAATTCTGTGTATGTCCTTTTACCAAAAAGAGCAAACAAAATGTAAATATATGTACATAAGATATTAGTAACCTTAGTAAATGTTAATATGAAAATTAAATTATAGCTCAGAAGTAAATTATAATAATGATAAAATAATTAAATAGTTAAATAAAGAAATAATTTTTTGCATGGTTTGTTATCTTTTAAGCGATATTTTACAGCAAAACATAACAACAACAAGACAATATTAACAAAAAAGCAAACGTAAACAAAAGCATTAATTACATGTTACTAAGAACAGAACAGAATATTGTAAGTAAAAGAAAAATTCATTACAAAAAGAACGATGAAATTATACTATAAAGAAAGAAATAAGTACAGTTTGAAATAAAAGAAAAAAAATAGCTGCTCACATTTGTTATAAACATCCTGCAGTCATCTTCACAGAATGGTTCTCCGAGTCCTGATGTTGGACTCAACACAAATGCTGAGTAGCCATTTTCCCTCTACGAAATTTCACATAGGTAACGTTTACACAACCAATGAACTTCTACACAAAGGACACGAAAGACGCGAGATAATGGAAGCCATGGGTTTTGAATAATGTCTTCACTGAAGTGTGATCTACTTCAATGCCTTGTTCAAATATAATGTGATGAATCACCATAAACTTAAGTTGCTAATCGCATTCTGGTAAATAATTTTCAGCTGTATTTTTCACATAAATATGGAACGATTTGAAAGTAGTACGTAGTCCACTAGCAACGGGAAGTCCCAAAATTCTACAGGAATTTAGACTTCCAGTCAATGAGTATACTTTAAGGAAAACACAGGGTGATTTTTTAAAACTCACGAATTTCATTTGGGTCTAGAATTTCTAACTGAAGTCCGATTTTCATGCGGTTTGTGGCAAATGACCAAGGAAGGATGGGAAATTTACGGAACTATATTTACTGGTTTAAATTCATCCGAGGTAATATCGACCACGCCTCAAGAAAAACAGCCAATATTCGCCAATGTACCTTACAACTGGAATGAGGTGTGGAGAATTGAGTTTCTTCGTTAGACGGCAACCTCACCAAGGTCGACAAGAAACACGAAATTGGGCCGTTGTATTGGGAATTGTGCTGTAAAGTTGGGGCCATGGATAAACGTCTATTTTTCCTGGAAGAGGAAAGACTTTCCTCAACCCTCTGAGACTTAGTAACCGCAAACTTCACCTGGAAGTCACGAAGGAGTCAATGGTGCCAGATTTCTAAACAGAATGACTGTTTCTCTCTCAAGGTTTCCACTCCAGATCGTCATATGAGGACAGCAAAAGTAAAAACTGATTGTTTAGTTCAACCTAGACACCAACTTGTATTATGTTGGTTTTCGTTAAAGTGACATGTTTGTTTATTGCCCATAAAAGATATATACGAAAAAATATGCTAACAAAGAATCTAATTTTTTAAATGGGTCCTATTTTCTTCCGCATGACATTAAAAAAAAGGGAAAAGTGTGGAAAGAGGGAACGTTGCATCTAAAAGGGAATTTATTCTCAATTCCTGCAAGAGACTTTCTTTGGTACTATAGTTTACAATTTAAGGCAGATATTTTCCTTTTTTCCCTTAAGTTTTATAGCTTTCCGGTTTTTCCAAGCCATAATAAATTAATCATTTTTTTTAATTTTATATATAAAGAAAGAAAAGAAAAGAAAGATAGTATGACATATATCTTCATCCACGAGTGAACAGCAACACATATAAAGAGGTTAACAATTAAAACTTTTTTTTTTCATTGTTTTGAAAATTAAAGAAACGAAAAGAAGGATGTGAGAATCTTAACTAAGAAAGCTTTCTCAAAAAACTTCGTTCCTTATACAACGCTTCGATTTATTGTTTATAACCACCAATGTTGTCATCAGTTGTTAGCTGTTATAGTTCTCTACTTTCCTTCAACATTTTGTTCGATTCCAAGTGATTGTAGGTTGCTGGTCTACGTATTTTCTTGCTGATTGGAAATTCTAATTTGTTTCGGCCGTGTATAAGTATTTCGGTGGTACCAGATGCCGTGGTCCTTCTGCCAGAGAAGGCCCAGTAACAAAAAGAAGGACCGTGTACTTGGACCAGGATCAAAGCCAGTTTCAGGGGGGGGGGGGGCCTGAAGGTGGTCGAAGGAGGCTCAAACCCTGGCTACTTTAGTGAAAAGGACACCATATATCGGAATAGTATAAAATAATTCTAAACAACATTTATTTAATATCACCAGTTTATTGGCTTCAATGATGAGAACCATAGACCCAACCGACATCACTAACCTTAGGATACGTTTTCATGTATGACATTTTTCACTCTATTATATTACATTGATTTCAATACGAAAGTACTGTATTTACAGATATTCTCATAATAGCTTATTTTAAATTTTATTTTAAGTTTCGGTACTAACGGCTTTACCAACCGAGTGCTAATCAAATTAGCAATTTTGCTGACATTTTTCATTAATGTAATATGTTCCTAATTACTTGGGGATATTTCTTTAATAAAACTAAAATTACAATATTATAGAAATTGACCTCATTTCTCCTTCTCAGGAAAGGAATTTTAAAAAATATGAATTCGTTAAAGAATTAACTGCGGTCTGTAATTTTTAATGAAATGTGTATGTACTGAATTTCGCGCCTTCTTAAACGCATCCTCACATTCGGTATTTTCTAAACAAGCAATCGGAAATTTGAATATTAGTACAGACTCCCTCTTTTCCCCTATAGGAGCGAAATTTTCGAAATCGTTGAAACATGTTTTCGGTTAATTTTAATGAAGATTTTACCCCCTTAGCTTTATCTTCCTAACTTCGAGGATTTGTATATATACATTCTTATATATATATATATATATATATATATATATATATATATATATATATATATATAGTATTCTATTCTTAGTAAAAACTATTTTAATCCAATTTCACTCTCCTATACGACATATATTTTAAAAAATCTTTTCTTAGTCCTTGCTTTTTGACAAAGGATTATTTTGTACAAATTCTTATTTCTATCTATAATAATTTTAGTTAGGTATTTATAAGTGAAATCACTTTAATCATTGTAGATAAGTATATCTTTAAAAAAACAACTCATAGAAGTTTCTTGTTTAGTTTTGATATTTTCGTTCTATTAGAATTATGTTGTAGGCACTGGATCATTTAACATTTTTCATATATATATATATATATATATATATATATATATATATATTCTACTACAGTTTTCTCAATGACTTTCTCTAGAATAAGAAAGAACAGATGGTGTCCACACATTTTCAAGAAAAAATGTGACAACCTTGTCGCTCAGCAATGTGGCAACCTTGTGCAGAAAAGACTTTTGTAGTCACTTATGGTTGTGCTTACGAAAGGGGCTGTTTCTTACGAAGGGTATGGGTAAGGGACGTTTATTGGTGTCTGCGATTTAACAGTTCTGTGCTACTGTGTGAGTATGATCAGGAAACAGTGGGAACAGTGTACTATTTGGAACAACACGAATTTATCGTTAAAATTGAAGAACGGAATCTGTTGTTGCTACGCATTTAGAAACAAATTTGTCTCACGTTTTGCTCCAGACAGCAACATAATATGGTCGCTAGTGAATAAATTGGAAGAAATAAGATCGCTTCTGATTGAAACAGGGAAGTATCGGATCCCGTAGGCGGGTGTTGTGGAAGATGTCAGTTATCGACTCCTTAGGTAGCCCAATCAATCTCTCCGTCGTTTGTCGCAAGAAACCGGCTATAGCTATCCAACATGTGATTTATAGGTTATACCAGTAACACTTAATTTGTATTCTGCAATTTCGCTTCAAAAATCCAAAACGCTAAATTCCAACTGTAAGGTACACTGGCGAATATTTGCTGTTTTTGTTGAGGCGTCGCCGATATTACCCCGGATGAATTTAAACCAGTAAGCATAGTCCCATAAATCTCCCATCCCTTTGCCAGAAACCGCATAAAAATCGGACTTCAGTTAAAAATTCTAGACTGAAATGAAATCTGTGAGTTTTAGAAAAATCACCCTGTATTTTATATACTTAGACGCAGCATGAAAAGCTGGACAAGTATTGCAAAGCTTTAAACATAATTTTTACTGAACTTTTTAAAAAATAGTTCGGTTTTATTTAAAGTTATGTATGTCTTTCCTCCTGCTGTCGAGAAATTTGCAACTAGAGACAATAACAATATATCTTTACATTGTTATATTTATTTAATGGCTTCCATTGAGAAAAGATTTATATTAGCACGTATACAAAAATTCCACGAACACGTCGAAAGGACAAGATGTAGCTCATTGACTTAAGAGGTCCCATCACGGTGAAATTAAAATACCGCTAATTTTACAATAATTACAAGATATCTTCAAACAGATAAAAGATAATCGAGATGTGAAACAAGAGCTCGCTAGACAATATTATTTTACATGACATACCGTTATCACGACTCATTTATCTGCTTTCGATTTTCAGCCATTTAGAAAATAGGCATTTATTTTCGCGTTTGTAAATGGCTGCAAACGGAAAGCTACTAGATGACTAATGATAATGGTACCTCATGGAAAATAATATTGTCTACGCACTCTTGTTCCATATTTCGATTACCTTTTATCTATTTGGGGATATGACATAATTACTGTAAAATTAGCTGTATTTTAATTTCGCAGTGATTAGGCCACTTAACTCGATTATCCGCTGGAATCAAGAACGAAGGAGAGGTCAGCGAAGATCGAAGGATTATTTTTGTAATCACGTAAATACCTTTAACCCTGGGTCACATAACCACGGAGAAACTGACGCACGAACTTTATAGTAGACGGAGAGCGTGTTACAACAATGGACTTGACGTTGTAAAGCAACTATATTTAGTTCTTTGGTGCTGCGTAAGCCTCTTACAATTCGAAATTATATTTGCAACCTCAGGACGATTATAATGTTGAGCTAACAATTCATTTTGTCACTTTTAATATTGAATATTAAAAGCAACTGCATTAGTTGAAAATAATTGAAGTCTGCAAATTGGTACTGCTTAAATAGCCATATTCAACAGCTTATTATATATGTAAATATATATATAATGGTGATGAATTTTGTCCTCGTCATTTCACTTTAAAATAGTGATGGCCGCATTCATGCTCCTGTCTAATCCGAAAAGCAAATGGAATACCGGGGAAGGATATTCATGTATCTAGAAAGAAAAAAAAAATGGACAAATATTCCGAGAACTAGACTTGCGGGAATGAACACTGTCTCAATTACAGCATAAGTAAGTCGGATTGTGACAAACAGCGAACCCTCTTGCGAGTGGTCATGTTTGAATATAATTAGAAACACATCTGCCCAGTACTGCTTCTAAAACAACTAAAATCAATTAAAATGCGCTTAGGCTTTTCAAACTTGTAAAATATTTATTAATCTTCGCTTTCAACCAGCAAATTCACTAACCTATATTTAAAATCAACCTTTGTTCTTAATTAATGAATAATAGATTACATAACTAAACAAAAATCTACAAAAAAAATCCTTACCGTTGATGTGAAGGTCACTCATATCTGGAGGAGGCGGGATTTCCGGAGCAACAGTCACAGCATGGCGAACCTGACTCACAGCACTCAGTAACTGAAACAAAACAAAACGATACCATTTTGAAAGATACAGAAATAGCTATACATCTCTGATCGTTGTTATTTTAGAATAACTTCATAGACCTTTTCACAATTCAACAAGAATTTTAGGAATGATAAAAAAAAATGTATCAAAAGATTGCGATCTTAGCCAATAATTAGTTTTTGAATCAGTGGCCACACAATTTTTGAACGGCCCCTAAATCGAGTTTTCGTATTTTCTACGGAATAAGCACTTCACTGAGTTAAGTGATAGTTTGGGTTTGGCTACACTATATGCAGTTTTCCAGATATAAGGCGTACAAGGAAACTTTTGATTGAAATATATTGGACCTTTGATCCAATAACTTCATACAAGAGTTGGTTCTCAATATATTTGGTACTTGGAAATGTATCGATGTGAATGGACGAGTAAAGGAAAGGATTAGATGTTTTTTGTCGCGCTGGCATAAGCACGGCTAAAATTACCACTTCCAAGCGTTTTACCTAAGACTGCAGTTTAGGAAAACTTAACACATGCCTCGAGCAACGTTGTCACAACCAGCTTGACACACCCGTAATGATATCCTGTGGAATTCTTCTATGATAACTTCCCGTTGCGTATGTGATGTTGATACACTTTGTCGTTTGAAACACCCCGTAAGAAAAAACCAAATGGTCTCAAATCAAGAGATCCAACTGACCACCCCAAAGACTCACGTCGAGCGATCCGGCGGTTCGGGAATGTTTCGATCAGACATTCTCGCAGTGGTATGATGTTGCTCCATCTTCTAAGTCCAGTGACCATTATCGACATTCTCAGGCTACACAGTGTTGTCATATCGAAACTTTTTGTCCAGAATTACAAATACTACACTCAAACATGATATACGTAACTATGAGCCACCCTGTAATACTGTTCATTTTATTTTCTTCTCAGAATTATGTGTAAACTGAATGAAGAGTTACGAGCATCTAAACGGTTTTGATAATTAAATATAATTCTTCTAATTTTACGTGAAATAAATAGTAACCACCACATGTACTTAATATCAAGATTCAAAATTAGTTCAAACATTTAATAAGCAAACGATTTCCATAAGAAAATAATTGAATGAAAAGGAACAAAATTGATTGTGTAAAATTTGTATTCTATAAAACAATACGAAAACGTAATTGAAAACTAGAAATAGATATTTATATTGCATACCAGAAAACCATGTATTGAGAAAATGTAATATAAATTCACCTGCAGTTCATCAGGACAGCAAGAAAAACAACTAACGAATGTAATTCTTTTTAAAGGACCAAACAACGTAACTTTTCGCCAGTGTTTTACAATTACTTTTAAGTTTCTTCCTACCTGAAAAAGGTATTTGCAATAAGCCTGATCGGAAATGTTTTGATCTGTTGCGACACAACACAAGCACCACTCGGTCGAAACAATGTAAAAGTTTTTTCAGGCCAGCTATCTTAAGTCACGTTTCCCTGGGTTTTCCTCATTCACACCAGACAAATGCCGGGATGATACCTAACTCAGGATGGCTTGTCTGAGAAAACTTTTACACTTTTTCGATCCAGTGTCTCCACCGGGAATTGAACCCAGGGCCAGTAGTTACTTAAAAAAAAATCATCTATACACATCACAGAATACCGACTTAAGATACTATAATCAACGAAAAGGCACCATATTTACAAGCTTGCACTACTACTTCAATCCTACGCGTACTTTCTGATAAAGTCTTTCCCTGCTGAACAGTAAAATTTACGTTATTACGCTTTTTATATACGCACTTGAGAAAGTCTGTGGCCTGGAGAAAATTACTCCTTACACCGAAACCAACAAAAGAAAATCTAATAAACCCAGCCGAGGGAAAGAGTTTCTTTCTATATGCCACCTAAGGCACGAAAAAATCAATTTTTGTAGTGCCCTTGCATAGAACATAAAATCCTTTAACTGTTCAAATGATAATAAACAATTGTAAATTTTAAATAAAGATGAATGACTCTTGAGGAAGCGAATCACACGGTGCTGTTATTTGGATTGTCATAGCAAATCAAAGGTCCGGGTTTGATTCGCAGAGATTAGATTGTTTTCAAAAGGTGTTTACCCAGTTTTTCTGCATCCCTAGTGAATGTGGAATAATACATTGGACGAACAAGACACGCAATTAAGACTAAATGTGAGGAGCATCGAAATGAAATATCCGCTTTAAAGTCCTGGGAAATTCGCCCGAGCAACATAATACAGACGGAATAAGGTCATATGTATAAGTCTTAAACTCTGTGCACGTCCAGCAAACAGGCTGGGGCTCCCAGACAATCAAAAAATAGTGCGTTGTTGAACAGGATCGTTTGAAAATGCACTATAGAACACCCTACGTTGAGAGTCATTTTTCTTTACGAATTGAAATTGGTATATTCTGTTCAGCATGCCACGAAAAACATTTGTACCAGAAATGGCGAATGAACGCACCATTCACGGAAGCTTGTTCAATGAGCAGAAAGAAAGAAAAAGAAGCAAACTTCTGTTCCTTCCCTTTACAGTTTTTTTTTTTTTTTTTTTTTATATATATATATGGAAAGGAAAGAAGGAAGCTAGTCGTTTTTCTTTCTTCTTCCAGAGGAAACGGGAGAACAAAGAAAGAACGAGCTGAGTAACTGTTTTCTTCTCTTAGAATTCTGTTCTTCTTCTTCTTCTTCTTCGTTCTTCTTCATACTCTCCCTCTCTCCTTCTTTCTTCTCTCACAAAAAATAAAACTTCTTTTTCTTGGGGGGAGAAGACCCTTACGAAAGAGAGAACTGAGATAGAAGAACTCTGGAAGAAGAGAAAAATAATCATGGAAAGAAAAAATGATTCTTTACTTTTTTTTTTCCTGTTCGGAAAAAGAAAATAAAGTTTAAATTTACAGGGACCCGACTAACCCGACCCGACCCGACCCGTGACTCTCTCTCTCTCTCTCTCTCTCTCTGAAAAAAAAAGAAAAATTTTTCTTTTTCTCTTTCTTCCTCTTATTTAGGAAGAAGGGAGAAGAGTGGAATCAAGAATAAAAAGAGAGCCTCCCACTTCCTTCATTTTTTTTTCCAGAAGGATCAGGGAGGAATACAAACAAATAGAATAAAAAAAGGAGAAGAAAGGAGACCGCTTCCTTTCTCTCTTTCCTGGATAGCTGTTTTTCTTCCTCTTTCTCTCATTTTCCAATTTCATTCCGTTCACACAGCATTGCAAAATGAACCCCATGGGAACTGATCAATATCATGTTTGAATGAGCTCCTCAGAGCCCTGCAGAAGTAGATCCTCGGAAAAGCACCCGTTAGGCACTCTTACTCGGCGGCTCCGTGTAATCGTTAAGGTAAAAAAGTTGGACTCGCGGGAAGCACACGAGTTTGCACCGCCCAACAAGAATCGCCATGCGTGAGTGTAAGAAATAACTGGGAAAGTTTCCTACATCGCATTGTCACTTCTGATGAAAAATGGATCTGCTACAATAATCGTAAATGGATCTCAAAGTCCTGCTCTGGTGATTTGTTGGTTATGTTACTGACATGATGATCTATGGTGGTACATCATCTATTTCTCCGTCGATGCAAAATGAACACTGCGGAATACAATGCTGAATGTCATGAAATTCAGCACAACTTTGCCTACAAGCACCCAGAAATGTTCGAAAGAGATGGTCTTCTTCTGTTGCACGACAATGCACACGTAAATGTACGAGGGTGATCCAAATGAAAAC
This sequence comes from Thermobia domestica, assembly GCF_964235325.1. Classification (NCBI taxonomy): domain Eukaryota; kingdom Metazoa; phylum Arthropoda; class Insecta; order Zygentoma; family Lepismatidae; genus Thermobia; species Thermobia domestica. The sequence goes on along the minus strand of NC_137460.1, from coordinate 303,070,872 downwards.
CTTAAAAGTGCTATAAAATGCCGAAAATTTGTATGATGGAATTGGTATTAGGCAGTAATATTCCTTGTGGTTCACAAAATGACCGACGGGTGATCTATAGCACAGGAGACGGCAACAGCATTAGTACGAAGATGGCTGCGCCACTAGCAACATGCACCAAGTTAGAGCATCGATCTGTGATACGTTTTTTGAGTAGTGAAGGTGTCAAACTTATTGAAATTCATCGTAGGATGACAGCACAGTACGGTGATTAGTGCTTGTTCCTACAGCAAATGTACGAGTGGTGTAGAAAGAGCATAACTTTGGAGGATGCTCCATGACCGGGGCAGGCTCACCACGTAGTGACCGACGAAAACAGTGTTTCAGTGAAAGAGCTTCTGGTGTATTACTCTGAAACAAATAGACACAATTTTGAACACTAGTGTTGGTTCAGCGCACAATATTGTCTATAACGTACCTCACTTCAATAAAATGTCTGCAAGATGGGTGCCAAGTTACTTGACAGCTAAGCTCAAAAACCTCCACGTCGATGCCTGTGAAGAACTGTTACGTCGACTCCACGTCGAATGTGATTCATTTTTGTAAACAATCGTTGCATGTGATGACACCTGGGTTCACTACCAGCAACCAGAAACAAAAAGATCAAGCAAGGAATGGCGCCGTAACTCACCACCGAAACCCAAAGAATTCCGCACTCAACCATCAACGGAAAAAGTCATGCTCACTCTCTTATCGGATGCAAAGGGAGTCATTTTGGAACATTACACGCAGAGGAGGCAACAGTAACCAGTACTTCTTATCCATGTCTGCTTACAAACCAACTTCGCCCGGCAATTCGGAGTAAACGACGAGGACTTCTGATTTCAAATGCATTGTTACAGCATGACAACGCTCGACCGCATACTGTCCGTTTAACAGTTGAGATTAGCCGGGATTTGAAATCTGAATGTCTCCCACATCCACCTTATTTACCAAACTTCGCACTTAGTGATTCATATGTTTGGACCGCTCACAGAAGCATTTCAGAAATTATGAAGAGATGAAAATCGCGGTACACGAGTGGCTACAGTCACGACAAAAAGGTTTTCTAAACGTGGTATCCATACAATTGAACCTGACAGTCAGGGAGACTACGCTGAAAAATTATGGGTATATTTTTTCTTAACTGTTATAATATTTACAACATTTTTAAGGTTTTCATTTGAATCACCCTTCGTATCTCAAAGGACGTTGCACACTCTCCATGTGTTGCAGTGTAAGACTTGTCTTCATTCACCGTATTCTCGTCCCCTCTCTCCCACCAACTACCATCTCTTCAGCCATTTCGAGCCTTTCTTGTGAAGAAAGACTCCCTGATGATTGAGCGGTGCAACAGGCGGTTAAGTTCTTCGCATAGTAGACTTCGCTACAGAAACACTTATTTCGCTACAGAATCCAATAGCTGACTTAAGAATGGATAAGTGTGTGGCTGCAGACAGCGATTATTTTCATTAATCAGCTGTTGTGGTTTTCATTTTTTTAGCCTTTACAAATTAAGCACTTAGGGCGGCCATTTTATTCACACCAACCGAATAGTAAGGTAAGTGAACTATCAAGTCTTCTTAATTATTGAAATCATTGAAATCAGTAAAATCAGTCTAACTTAACTCTCTATAGTTTTATATACACATTTGACACAGTAATACTTACAGCTCTATTGGATTCCCTCCATCTGGAAGCTGCGATTGGATCTTGGATGTTCATGGCAACTACTTTAGCGTCCTGTACCATTGGAGTCACACCTTTGAACAAAATTAAACACATTATAAGAAAAGAATTGAATATTTTGGAACGTTCGTGGTAACAGAAATGCAAAGTAATCTATGCATTTAAGATAGCTAGACCTGTATATGTACTATGGAAATTATTGATAAGTTACTAATATTGCTAAGACGTGCAACCTCCTCTGTAGATGAATTTTTATTGGCAAATTTTCATCCACTAAGGAAAGCATGTATGAAAGATTCTTGCCAGACATGAAATTGTTAGATAAGAAAATTATACAAATTACTAGGTAATAAAATGTTAAAAAATGTATTGTAACACATTACAATTAACACAATTACCACAACATTTTACAAAGTTAATTTACTATTCTAATAAAAATTAAATGTCATGCATTTTGCATCGTTTCTTGCGTCTCACCTACAACAAGTCTAGACTTTATTCCGCTGGTACCCAAATATTTTTTACGCTGCTCTAACATAGTGTACCTTTATCACTTTATTTAAACAGTTGACTTTTGTGATAAATAATTCTAGAAACGAATTAAACTGCTTTCTACTAAAAACTACTGAAACTACAGATGTATCTAAAAAAATTACAACCAGGCTACAATTTGCTCATTCAAATGTTAATGGTAAATCTTATTATAAGTGCCAGGGGCAATTTCTTCTTTGCCATAATAATTTCTATCAAATGAGTAGTTTCTATTATTTACATCTCGGGGCTTCACAGGGAGACAATTGTTCCTCTGACTTAAGAGAGTGTATACATTTTAATCAATAGAAAAATATAATACAAATAAAAAAAAAGCTGTACTTATATCGGAGGGTCTTGTGCTCCTTCATTCCTGCTCCCCCCCCCCTTCCCCACAAAAAAGAAAGAGAAAATCTGAGATAACACTGGTGTTACAGCTAAATGTTATCTGTTTAGTATTTTGTATTGCATTGTTCTTTGACACTTTTATTAAAATCCTGTTGGGTTATTTTCTAAAAAGATTTGTGAAAAATGTGCTGATAAAAACTTATCTACCAAACTTGATATCAAGGATAAGGTTGACAACTTATTTATGGCATTAACTCTCTGTTAATGAGAAATATGAACTAGTATGCCGCTTCCGGGAGCAATATTTTGAGTTCGTGCTTCTGCATTTTTTTCATATAAAATACGTCTGAGCACGAAATGTCGCAAAAAATTCGAACGCCTCGTATGGGCGTCTTAGTTAATCACTCCCATCTCTCTCTCTTGTACCACTTATGTAACCTGATCCAATTGGCTCAAAAGATCCAATATATCTGAATCAAACTTTTCTTGTAGGATTTGTATCTGGAGAACTTATACAGTGTAGCCAAACCCAAACTATCACTTAACTCAGTATGATATGCTTATTCCGTAGAAAATACGAAAACTCGATTTAGGGGTCGTTCAAAAATAAAATATACTTACTGGCTTGCACAGCATCAGATGCCTGGTTGACTCGAGCAATGAACTGTGGATCTTCCGAGTTGTCAGACTCTTGTTTCGCCACCATCAACACTCGATTCGCCAAGCGTGCGATGCTCGAAGTGTTGTCCACCATTTTCTGAGAGTGATGGTTGCGAATCGCCTCTTCACACAGAATTGTATGCTTCTGGATTTGGTCCTCTGAAAATACAAAAGAAAAAACTCCTTCCGTTACTTTGCAACTAGTAAGTACTAACACTAAAGTATTTCATACGCCATGCAGAAACAGAACTAGCCAGTGGATTCAATGCGGTAACCATGCCCTTCCACTATTATATGTAAACAAAAACTAGTTACAACGCCCACTTTAACAATATGTTAAGTCAAAATGAATTCAAATTAGTTGTGTTTTATTTACAATTTTTGTTGTTATCAATTTCGGCCATTCATTTCTCTGCCACCTCGCTTACTCGCATACTTTGTAGTCAGTACTGAAGAGTGAACAGAGGACCAAATAAGTAACAAAAAATTAAGATTGAGAGTGAATAGATTTTGTGAAGTTAGGGAAGATTTTTAACCCACGGTAAGCAGCGATTGATGGTCACAAAGTGATGTGACGCTGTGACTGAAATTAAACAAAAAGTTCACTCTTGTAACTCACGCATCAACTTATTACAGTAAGGGGCCGCGGTGACTCAGTGGTAAAGCGTTCATCTCTGGTGCATGGGGTCCCGGGTTCAAACCCTGCTCCCGCTAAGTGAACTTTGTGGTGGACAAACACCGTGTGCGTGGTCTTCCTCGGGGCTCTCCCGTTTCCTCCCACTTTCTTCATTCCATCATTTGATTCATTTCTCATCATCACCGTCTTTTTTAGTCTAGCCGACATAATCGTGGGACATATAACTTAAAGATTTTATTTCACTTTCTTATTACAGTAAATATTTATGTGGATATGCGTTATAACTTCTCGCTACCATTTCAAAAGTATTATTGCAACACTATATAATCTCCTTCAATTATTATTATTATTATTATTATTATTATTATTATTATTATTATTATTATTATTATTATTATTATTATTAACAACAAAGGAAAGGGAAGTCGACAAGGCCTGTATGTTACGGGTACTATCCTCACATTCACTTGGTGAAACTGAAGCAATGATTATTTTTTAAAAAAAAATGCAGGGTGAGCTGCTTTGGACGACTTTCTCATTGCGATGCATGAACGCTATTAAGTCATCAATAGCAGAGGTGAGCACAGAAGACTAAAGTAATGTTTGTTTCTTTTCGCATCGAATTTCTCTTTATTTCTTTTAACACAAGAAATAATGGAACGAAGGTTTCGGTATTTTTCTAACGATTTTAGTATATACAAGTAGGAGAGAAGCTAGGGTTCGATAGATTATATGAATTACATTTTCCCTCCTTGGGTTAAGAGGCTTTATTTCACAAACAATGAAGCAAGCAGAATCCGAAAGAATTTTTCACGCGAAACTGAACTTCAATGTATTAAATATAATTCATAGTGGGCTCTCTCTTGCTGTTGGGAAGAAAACAGAATTAAAATTATAAAATAAATATTTAAAGAAACTTTAATATTTCTCAAGAAACAAAACTTTTCCAAATATAAATTCGAAATAATTCAAGTTTGTTTTGTTATTCTGTAATAAATGGCAGAACAGTTTTCAGAATTTGGAATAAACAAGATTTATCGAAGTACATATTTCTCTTCCAATATGTCAAAAATCATTACAGATTAATTCAGCTGAAATACGTAATTTGTACTTTTCCTTATTGTTATTCTTAAAATGCAGAAAATTCATTGAAATAAAATTGTACAGAAAACCGGAATGCATCAGATATGAAACTCTTTCCTAGCTGAAAATACTTATGTACCACGTACAATTAAACTAATAAACAAATCATTTGTATATTTCTACAAAACATTATAATACAATGAATTAAATCGTAATTTATATATTTAATAAACGATCTATTTAAAAAAAAAAAAACTTAGGAAAGGGATAAATCCCAGAGACAATGCTGTGTACTACGAAATTTGTGTCGCAGGGTCGAATAGAAACTTTCTCAGTCACAAATGAGTAGTCTACTATTGAGCCTACGTGCTTGCAAGAATATTGAATATATTGTCAAATAAGAGGCTGAGACGTACCAGATATTTTAATGAAGTCCGCAGAGTCCGTGGCATCATCACAGAGCGCCCTCACTTTCTGAATGCTTTCTGCGTACTGACAGCGAAGGTTCTCGAAATGTTCGTCGGCTGCTTTGTTCTCAGGATATGCCATCCGTATGCGGCCTGCATTCACCAGTTGAGGGGTTAGGCTCTCCACCTGGAACATACGCAATAACTATATAGTTGAAGGCCATAACAAACAAAATGTCATGTACTTTGTATCGTAAGGTTAAGTCTATTAATAACATTATAATCCTAAACTAACATTCGGTACATAAGTGTCTACCTCTTCTTCCTCGTAATTATATAACCAATGGACCATATCAGTTCACCTCTCTTTATCTCAGATATAATAAAATTCCTGTGCGTCAGCGAAAATTGTTCAATTTGGCCAATTCCTTCCAAAATTACTGATAACAGAACACGTACAGAAAAGGTAATATTCAGCTAGTAATGTTCCTCGTCAATTATTTTCACCAATATTTCAAATAACACACTTGGTCATTCACATTCAGAAGTGCACAGTGGTTAGAAGTCCTTTTCAGAACATGATCTTCACTTGTTTTTTCTACATATTGCGTAAAATTTTATCGGTACTTCTGTCTCTTACCTTTTCCAATTGTTACAGATTGCTATTTTACTATATAACATAATAGGTACATAACCCTAATTTAAGTGCTAACTAAATTTGCTAATAACCTGCTTCATTGGTGTTCAAGGATTTCTTTCCGATACATTCTTCTTAATCAAAACGTTGTCATAAACACCCTGCACACAACTTAAATCTTTGTATAAACAATGTACCTAGGTCATTTTTTCCCCTCACTCTTTTGTACTTATATGTAAATCTCGCTGTCAACATTATAGCCAGATGAAGCTATTTGCCTATTTTTCTGAAACCATATGTACACCACAAATTTTTATTTCAGGTAACTCAGAGAGTATCATATATATCCAACCAATAAATATCTAATCAAGATTCTTAACTAATTTTTTTGTTTTGTTTTATTGATGTGTAACAATACCGTCTCAATTCCTATCAATATTTCCTTTATTGATGTTCAGCTTTGGACTTTCAGTTCTTATATGACCCAAATACTTTTTTTTTCTTTCCATACTTAAGGTAACTCGGCATAAAAATTTAAAATTCTATACCAAGTGTTGGTAATTTGTAGATGCTTTGATAAACCTGACAGCTTATTTGTTCTCTTGGGACTCCCTTATGTGTTCTTTCAGGCCTAATGCTGATATTTCATTTTGTCATTCCTATATTTCGAGTGTTATTCAAAATACTGGAGAAAAGTAGATGAGGAACATTACTGTGAGTTTGAGATATCACAATGAATTCCATCCCCTCAGCAGAAGATTACAAAACAGTAATCACCAAACTTCTGAAGCTTCTGAGCTACCGAACCGTACTGTTTTTAAATCTTACAGTGAACTACCAAACAAAAGAACTATCAACTTATTAAAAAAAAAAAGTTACATTTCTTTATTCCCTGTAAACTTACATTTCTAATAAATATGAAATCAATTTTAAACTGTATATAACAAAAAGAAACTGAAATTGAATTGTACATAAGAAAGAAATTGAAATGTAGCTAGAAACAAATTACAAATGTAATAACAGATTTTTTCTATCAGAGTTATTAACTTTAATGAGAAGGATAGAACTTTTGTCATCAACAAGTTCTTTTGGAAGTCGAATCTCCTAGATTTAGCGACTTTTACCCTAAATTGGCAACACTGATCAAAGTTAGCCAACCGGAGCATTAACGTGATTTACCGAAAATGTCCTTACGAGCTACTAGTAGCTCGCGATCGACGGTTTGACTATCACTGTTATTAAAGATACTTCTATTAGCCACTGTAGGATATTTCACAAATAACGATTTATCTTGACTAAAGGAGAACCTAAAGGGATGTCGTATTACTAAGTCCATAGCTATTTAAGTCCATAACTATTAGACAAAAGAAAAAAATATATACACATTTCAGACGAATGGTCGATAATCAATTTTATTGTCTGGTAACACTGATTTCTTAAATCATCACTATTAAAAAATTATAGAAGAATCTTACTGAAATCGAATTCAGTTTCCAACAAACAAAATACTGTAAGTTGTTTTTTTCTCATATTTTACTTAGCTGAAATGCACCGCAGAAATGTCCCAACAAGAAATGCAGTTTCTATTTATAAGAAGAGTGGAGGAGACTTTATACGAATATGTTTCAAAGAATGAAAATATGCCGTAAACTGAAATAAAAGAACAAAAAGACAACATCTCCAGATTTTTTTTTAACAGTGACAGTATAAACAATAGTGTATTGTCAAACTACCTGAAATCTCATATTATCAGATCATTACTTTGAAACATCTATTTTGATTTTTAAATAAGGCTATGCATAAAACCATACCAAATTTTACACTCAAAATTATTAACATTGTACGTATTCCTATGGCGATCAAATTTCCTCAAATGATAAATATTTCGAGCTAATCCCTCAACAGTCCGTTATCAGAATTGTAAAACAGGCTTATATCATTCTATGGAATACGTTATTTGCATGTTTGATGCTGTAAGTTTAGTAGCTATAAATGCTGCAATTACTTTAAACTGATAAATAGCTAAGCAACCACTGGAATGACAGCCCTTATGAGCTTGAGCCGTTCCAATGCCATCTGTTAGCGACCGACTTAACTACGTCCAGTCTAGCAACGTGGTCAGCGCATTGTGTCGCCCTATCTCTAATATGTATATCAGGAGCTTTCTAGACCTAGCGTCTTTTACTCACGTCACTGTCCAATTTGCCTCACGACGATCGAAAATTGGGAAGAACTGGCCGGGAATCAAACCCGTGACCACGCGGATATGACTCACACGCTCTAAACACTAGACTATGGTACCACCGTAAACTGATAAATATTAAGAGATAATTACAATAACGAATAATAATAATAATAATTACAATAACGAATAATAATAATAATAATAATAATAATAATAATAATAATAATAATAATAATAATAATAATAATAATAATAATAATAATAATAAAAACGAAATATGAATTTCCCTGTCCTTACACTCCATTAAGTTTAATACCAAATTTTACTTCGATTTCTCTCACGTCTTTACAATTCTAGTTCTCTGTGATTTTGAAATACTACAATTATACCTGATTTATTTGGAGTTATAGCTTCTTTTCAAATAACTGCAATTAAAGGTGAAAAAACAAAAGTATTTCTCGAATATATACCGTATTTTACGGACTATAAGACGCACTTTTTTCTTCGAAAAATTGCCTCCAAAATTGAGGTGCATCTTATACTTGAAATTAATATAAAAATGTCCAATGCCGTAGGAAATCTATCTCTATCTAGCAACATTGGATTCAACTGGCAGCAGCAGTGCACCGATGACTGTCTCCCTCCCTCCCCGCCATCACAAACCAGAGCCAGAGACTAGAATATACAGATTGTAAACTCTGCGAAAAACTGGAAAAATGTTACGGTACAAAACAAAACAAAACAAAACCCAAAAAAAAAAGTGCGTCTTACAGTCTGTAAAATACGACAGTTAATTCTTTCTAATTAATTACGCTGAAATACTTCAATTTAGTACTTCGAAATGCTAATTCGTGGATAATCCGTCCATTTTCAATCTTTAGATTCTTTCCTGAATCTTATTCACAAACTGTATAAACAGAATTGAGCGAGAAACAGGAAGAAAAGATAGAAACAAAAGAAAGAAGAGGAATGGACTCACCGAGAAAGAGCAAAGAAGAAACACTGTCCTGTATACAGTTCACTCATCAAATGGAAACGGAAAGGTCAAGCTGTGCCTGTGTTTGACATATTTCTTAATCAGTGTCCACTATTTATTATTTACAACTTTTATCTCTCTTAATCTTAACTGTTTTAAAAGAATACATGAATTTTCGAAATCATCCTTCAGATTTCATTTTTGATTTCAACTTAAATTGTAGAGTACCTAATAATATGTTGTGTTTCTTTAAGTACTTCCAAAGAATTACTTAGGAATTAAAATTTGAAGTAAATGACATGGTTGTAAAATTTCAGAGCATGTCTGAATATATACGAATTTCCATACACTCGAGAGCCATAGATCGATAAGACCTAACTGAGTGCTGTTTAACTGTGCAGTTACCTGGTTGGCAGACTGCAAAAGGGATTCAGCTAACTTTTTGTTTCCGCTGCTCCCGCCTGCTGCAACCATCCGCGCAGTCTTCGCAGCACGCGATGAGAAATGCTGCAGATGTTGTGCTTTGTCAGCAAAATTCTGGTCACGTCCTGGAGTACCTGTCAAATATAAAACAATTGTAACAAATAAATATTCATAATTGTCCAAATTTATTTCTAACTGTCTAGCCCCGCACAGCCAAATAAATAACTGTCAGCAAGAAATTCCATTTAAGCTAAACGTAAAACTAAACTTCACATAAGGGTTTATCAAGACAACAGTCGGGCATTTCAAGTTGCAGAATGTAAGTCAGTCACTCCCGTTATTCATAGTTTTCTTCAGCAGAATCCATTACTTCTTTCATTCAAGTAGCTCCCTCATAAGCACACAGGCACACATTGCGAAATGCTTTGTTTGAAGAACTGACCAAGGAAAATTATTTTAAAGTAGGTTAAAATTATTTTAAAGTAGGTCAAAAAGGAGGTTAAAATTTTGGTTAAATAAGTGTCATAGAAGCAAATATCACAGCAATCTACGGGGTCTACAACTTCTACATCCACTAATTACTGCTAAGGCTCAAATGAAAAACCTTCTTAAAAAGACAGTTTAAAAAGACAACTCACAAAATTTTACCAATAAATGGACTTTGGCTTTTCCAAGTTAATGCTTCTCCCATCAAAAATAACTGTTTCGATTCGTGAATTCATAAACGTTGGTAGCACATTTCAACACTTAGTCCGTTGCTCATGCTTCTAACGGTTCCTACTCTGAGAGAAATGGCGTACTGTGATGTGATTACAATATCCAGTTGGGACACAACTTACGTCTCTTTAACGCGATCTGTACGTTTCTTCTTTGTGAAGAGGTAGTATTTTGCAATATACACGTTTAGCTAATGAAGTCAGAAGTTATTTCACCAATGTCTCTTAAGTTTGTTTAAAGATATTATATGATTCCACGAATATTTATATAATCTGTAGAAAATAAAGCAACTTACTGCATCCAAATGAACTTAAATCGTACTAAACTATATCAGAAATCTACAACGATTTTGTCAGTAGCTCCCGGAAACTTTCATTTTCTTTTTTCTTTTCTTTTTTCATTCATTTCTGAGAATACCATTCTGCACTTGTATCGTGTGCCCAGCTGAAGAACGTAGTAGAGTAATTCTTTTGAAGGCTCTACTACTACAAACACTTTGCACCAGAATTTCTTTAGTATCGATACATAATCACAAATATTCTGACACACACAGGTCACTTTCTGCAACTGAGAATCTTCCATTCTCCATAGTCTTCCGGTAACCTCTTCGTCTTCACGTACGATTCTTCTGTTTTGATATCGTCTATTAATTGTAGTCTTCTTCACTTCCTCCCACCATATCCTCTAACTCGTCCCTCATGATACAATTCCTTCTCAGCCAATGTGCCAACCACTAAGTTACATCTAAAATTGTCCTTTCCTCCCTCACCACTTCTAACACCTTCTCATTCATTTCCCCTCGATCCAGTTAATTCTCTCAGTTCTTCTTCACACCCACATTTCGAAAACTTCCATTCATTTTTCTTCACTTTTTCGTTATGTCATATTTTTACCCCATGCAATACAATGCTCGACACGAAGTATTTTACGACTCCTTTTGTGTAACTATTTATTCAAGGCCACATGAAATAGACTTTTCCTTCTCCATTCCTATCCTTGCTTTTATTTCACGTTCGCACTTCATACCATCACTAATAATATTATCCAGGTGTCAAAAACTAGTCACCTGTTCTATCTTTCTCCTTTCCACTTCTATATTTGACACCGACTGACTCGATTCAATCACCGTGGCTTTTGTCTAACATTTAGTTCATCCCATATTCTTCACAATCCCTCTTCAAGTTTTCTAACATCTTATTCATTTTCTTTTTATATTCAGCAACAAGCGTCATATCATCTGCAAAACTTACACACCTAATCATTCTACCTCCTACTGAAATGCCATCTTCATTATGTAGACTCTTTCATTTTCTCTTCTAGATAGATATTGAATAGTGTAGACGAGAGACAGGATCCCTGTGCAACTCCCCTTCCAACTGCACTCTCCTTTGTCACTTCTTCCCTATTCTAACACTTACTTGTTGGTTCACATGTAAGTTTCTTATCAGTCTTCGATCTTTCCATTCCAACCCAACTTTCTTTAGAATTCCCAACAATTCCCAGTTCACGTAATTAAAACTCGTTTCTAGATCAATAAATACAATATATACCTCTTTCTCTTTTTCTATACACGTTTCACCGATTACCCTTAATAAGCCAATTGTATCCCTTGTTCCCTTACCTCTCCTAAACCCGAGGGGGCGCGGTGGCTCAGTGGTAGAGCGTTCACCTCCGGTGCTTGGGGTCGCTGGTTCGATCCCAGCTCGCGCCGTGTGGACTTTGTGGTGGACAAACATCGTGCTCGTGGGTTTTCTCGGGGCTCTCCCGTTTCCTCCCACTTTCTTCATTTCACCATTTCACTCATCTCTCATCATCACCGTCTCCTTTAGCCTAACCGGCATAACCGTGGGACGTAAAACTTAAAGATTTCTTTCATTTTTTCTCCTAAACCCGAGCTGTTTCTTCCCAATTTATTCATTAGTTCTTTCACACTAAAGACATATGAAACATAGAATTAACTTTATAAAATTGTGCTCACTTAAAAAAAAAGAAAAAAAAAGAAAGAAAAACCTTTATAGTTACTACTGTATTACACTCTCTTTCAAATTACCATTCACTTGAAATTCCAGTTTAGTAATTATTCGCTACATACCAATACGTATTGACTTGGTATTTTTAATTTCAAACCATGATCCCTCCAATAACTCTTTGATCTGCACTAGCAATAAATCGCGATTTAAGAAACTTTCGTTAAGTTCCGCATTCCGGATCGCTTTTCTCACACAGCTCTCCATTTTTAGTAAAGTAAAGCCAGAATTCAAGGTATCTGCTTACCTTCAGGTGCGAGGACAGCTTCTGTAAACTGCCTGAGTGGTGTTGTAATATCAATGAAGTCCTCAACTACTCGATTTACTACAGCGTTCTGGATTTTGTTCTTCAGCTCATACAGCTTCTGCGATAAATTCCTACCCAAAGAATACAGAATACATCAATATGTTAAATGTAAGAACACTTGAACTGTCCACGTCAATTAAAAACTAACAATAAATATTAATCGTTTTTTAACTCTTGAAACAATCAATTAAATGCTAACAATAAATATCAATCCTTTTTAAACTCTGAAACAAATTAATTAAATGCTAATAATAAATATCAATGTTTTTGAACTCTGAAACCAACAAACACATTTACAAAATGACTCAATATTAACTTCAGAATACCAAGTCAACATGTTAACTGAGGCTCACGATTATTATAACAAAGTTAAAGCAAATTCTGCTACATATGAGTAACGAAGAAGTAATTGGATTTTACTTACATTTTTACTTTGATTTTACTTATAGGAGAGAAGAAAGTATGATGGCGAAAACTCCGAATTCAAGATTTCAGTTGATTTACATGTCATGGTCCATGCATGGTGAAAAACGGTTTTCTGGTTCTCTGTCCGCATGTTTGTCCGCTCGTCCCGATGTAAATATGTTCACTCAGCTAGAGGCTACACCGTTCACGTATCCGAAACCAAATTTTAATCTTAAAATGTTTTTATAACTTTTTTTTCTACTACTTCCAAAAATAACGGTAATTTACTTAAAGGTAAAAATAAAAATTATCAACGCTGTCTAAAATGACTCTAATGATTTTGTTTAATGTCATTAACAACACTGTATTGTGATATACAGGAGGAACAGTCAAAAAGCTTCCGGAATGTTGTAGTTCTGGCATTTGTGACGAAAGTACAATGAAGTTTGTGCAATACAGTCCCTAGGATGTCTTATTCAGAATTAACGCGCAAACGTCAAGTTCATGTAGGAATTGGGGAAAATCTGATTCAGGGAGTTCGATAACCTAAAAACTGTTTAGCATCATTGGATGTTTAGTTCCTTCCGAAGATAAAAATGGGCTTTCCCGTTTTGCTAACGTAAAAGAGATCAAAACTAACGCAACGGCTGACCTTAGGAGGATACTAAAAGAAGTCTTTCGTCGGTGTTTCCACCAATCACAGGAGCAGTAGAACGAAGTCTGTGTGTGTTCTGAAGATGTCAACTTTGAAGGCGATTAAATAAATGTGTACTTATATTGTGGTAACAAAGAGCTCCAACAGAATTCCGGGAACTTTTTGATTGTCCCTCGTAGACATATATTCCGGGAGGGGGGGGGGCGGGATCCAGAAGGTAGTTTATTGTTTGGAGTAAGTTCTTTCCAGACGATTTTCTCAAAAAGGCCTTAGGCAATTTTGTTCCGAATTTCACAAATACATATACCAGGCTTTCCAATGCTAATGAAAAAAATATAGGAAATCACGACGAAAAACTATAGGTTTCGTGACGCTGTGGAAAAGGAACATTTCAATTATTTCCTGGAAAATTTGACGGAACATTTGTGCATTTGGAACATTTTGAGAGAACAAGAAACAAAGAAACTCATGCAACAATATTTCTACCTATTGGAAGGAACATTTCAATTATCCAATACGTAGAAATAATAAAATTTAAAAAATACATAAAATTACACCTATTGTTATATGAACATACATTCTACTCTAAATATAACTAAATGGATAATTATCTCGATGCAAAATTTTATACGGGTTTCTTTGTGTTTTCGTACGTAGCTTACCAGTACTAAGCAACGACCAGAAGGAAAGTGTAAGGATGTCATTTTGATGGCGCACAAGATAATCTTGTCTGAACATCTTTCATCAGTCTAGTAGCTATTTCCATTTCCTTCTGTACTGTTTCGTCCATTTCATTTAATTTCTTCAGAGACGATTCACTCTTTGAAACTTCCTTCGATATAACTTTTTGCTTCGCATTTCTTAAAGCACTTTCTTCTCTGGAAAACTTTCCGGCCTCTTTGGATCTGCACTATTCTAAGTAATCTTTATACTTTCTTCAGGTGTTCTGCATAGCATCTATTAATCGCTTTGTAACAGGTAGGTTTTCAACTTTTTCTCCACACATTCAAATGCTGTCCTTTAGAGTCCTCAGAGTTTTTATACTCTCGTGTGCAAGATGGGATCACACAAGTGGAAGTAGCTATGCCACAAAAATACAGGAGGTTTCGTTAAAATGTAGGCAATATAGGAGTTTATAGGAAGAGATACACATATATAGGGAAAATAGAAAATATAGGAACATTAGAAAGCCTGATATTCCATTTAGAACCCTATCATGGATACTAATAACGTACATCACTTACGAAAATATCTTTTGAGGTGAGTTTTCTTTTGCCGAAATTTTCCGGAACAGTTTTATATTTTGGTCGGAATTCAGAAATATTTGTTTCAGTAATGCGAGTAACTGATACATATGATGGGTTGGTTTACTTTGAGAAACTAGAGCAGTGGCCCCGAATCTTTTAGTTTTACATCGTATGACTGTGCCCTCTAGGCTAAACGAGACAATAAGTAGTGAAAGACCGGCGACGGAACCCTCCAGGGCATACATTTACAAGACAACAAATCACAGACAATGACGTACTTAAGACAACTATTGAGAAAGATAATGGCCAAACATATGAGGCACTGAGGGAAGAGTTCAATTGCACTACAGAAGAATTTGCCAATAACTCCATCAGCTTCGAACCATTTGAGCTGACTGACTCACCAAAAATGACATGAAAAAATGTATGTTTCTTTATTGTTTTATTACGGGAATGATTTATTTCTGAGCTGAGTACTGAAATGTTGACGACATTTTAAAAACATAATTCACGGCTTGAACCTCATCATCGCCTGATAGCACATCAAACAAACACATTCATATTATAAAAACTTCCATAGCACCAAAAAAAGTTGCGTTTGGTGGACTGTTCGGGACATCGTCCAACGCCAACTGCTGTCACTTGGCCAGATGATGAATCCAAATGTGCGTTTGCAGCAACTGAAAGTGTGCATTAAAAACTAAAAGCGGACAATGTTTTCTCCATACCTGGCATTATATGCTATGAACAGCTTATTACTAGTTGTGCAACATTTCATTTTCGAGGCGGAAACTATCGAAAATACCCTCATACATTCTTCCATTCTTGATATCATTGCTCAGCCACTGATCCATGCGGTCTGAGTAGCTGAGCGCTGACATCAACAACTGGACAATGTATAGCTGTTTAAAAAGCGGACAGGATAGAGTAGTGGTAATGCATCAGAACTGTAAGCCGAAGAATCGGGTTCGAATCATTTTTTTGCAATTTTTCACTCTTTGTTTATCAATACATCACCCTTCATCCTGCAATGAAATGGATGTTTTTCATGCCTACAACACATTATTTTTCAAACCTTTTAAGTAATCGTAAATTATCTTACATCCTATAATTTTTCTCTCTAAATATCACAATATATTTAATATCTTCGTATTGCATTATGTAGTATAGATAATAAAAGAACAAACCTTGCGATTGTTTGTGCCTGCGGTGAATTCCCCTGTCCTCGTCGACAATAGTCTCCCAGTTGTCGAGAGAGGATGTCCACTTCGTCACAGAGGCCCAAGATCTCAGCTTTCTGAACGCCTGGAAGACCCTCCGCTACCTATCACCAGCAAACAATGGATTCATGGCAATCAGACACAAAGACAAACATTCTCGTCCACAGAAATTTATATTAAATTCTATGGAATTAATTCTACTAGCACTGGACGGTCTAGATCTAAGTACATTATCAGATGTTAGCATGCAATGTACTTTTTTTTTTTTTTTTTTTAATTATTATTAAATGAAAGACAAACCTTGTTTTAAAAAGTGTCCAGTACAATTTCAGAAGGGAAATTTTCAATTGAGACGACCGTAGTCTTCGTTAGGTTTGTGTAAGGATTGGTTGGAGATTTTATTTTTGTCTTAGGCGGAGGTTTGTGGCTTTCGGTTCTTAGGCTCACACATTAACCGAGATGAAAAGTGTAATCTCGAGATGAAAACAAGGATAAGCAACTAAAAAAAAAAGTGCTCAACACCATGAGAAGAGTGTTGCGTAGAAAGCTAGAAAGACGACTCAGATAAAAGGTCTAGTAAAATGCAACCTTTGGGATGTTTTTGTTTGTCGCTGTTACACGAACTCTTCGACAGACGACAGACTGAAATAAGGAAAATACAAGCTTTCGATATGTGGATATGGGGAAAACTTGAAAGGACAGAGAAGTTTACAAAACTAGGAAGTTCTGGCGAAAGAAGAAAGGAAGAAAATCAATAATACTAATACTGAAGGGAAAGATAACTGCTGGCCCATACTTCTTTAAAGGTATTATTGTAAGCAATGTATAGAGAGAGGAGGAAGATAATTCTTGATGTCAAAGATAGAGCTTGGTACGCTCATCACAAGGCAAAAACACAAGAATGGACGACATTTCACCAGCACTCATCAAACTTGTTTTCAGCAACATCAATTATTTCGATAATGATTAAATTAAATTCAGAACAGATATAACCAGTGGCCACTGGTTAGTATTTGGTACCAAAATGTTCACTATTTCCTTAGCTATTGATCAACAACAATATCACCTCTCTATGTCTTACGGTTCCCGAGATATGTCCCCTTAAATGTCTCGAAATCGGTACTTTTCTGGCCACTATCTCGAAGTGACGCGAAAACTTCTATTACTTCTTTAGATACGTTTTTGAAGGTCTATTGAATGGAGGGTTCTAAATTGAAAAATTCGCAAACAAAAACAAAAACACACACAGAGAAAGAGAGAGAGAGTTCAAAATGCTGTTGGAAGCTGTGATGCTACTCAACTATTACAATGTGTCATTTCTTTGTTTTCTGTGAAATTATAACGAACCAGGATCTGGCGATTGATTAACAAAAAGGTATTCTTGAATTGCCTTATCCTCCATTCAACCTAAAACGAGCGCAACATCTCGTTCGCAAAGGTCCAAAGAACAGAACTGTTGCAGTTGAAAATTTCACTGATAAAAGTGTACTGAACCGTTGTTGAAAGACACTTTCTATAACATGAATGTCTGTTGCACTTCTTCAGAGCAGAAGAGAGAAACCGAACTTCCCATTTTCCTTTTGGAAATTATGTATTGAAACTGCCAGGCTAAATTCTACACAACAAAAGATAACTGTGATTATTGTTATATGAGGTGTGTGGCTTTTAGGTCGTTTACTGCATAGAACAAGCATAATGCGCGAGCCATTTAAATCAATATTTACTAACCGAAAAGTTTATATTTAACAGTTCAGTATAAAACTGAAGCATATCCTGGACACTTGAATTTACTAATAAGGTGAAAATTAAGCTTAAAGAAAGTATAGTAACGTAATGAATAATATAAAATAAAATGTTTTAAGTGTACTTCAATATTCTTAAGCTTACTGCTTATTGCGTAACCAAACAACTAAAAATATACATTTCGAAACAGAATACATGTTAATTATTGGTTCATGCATGAAGCTATGACATTTAAATATTGTTCACATTACACATAGTTCTTCGAAATATCTCTGCAAGTTTAATTGGCACTTGAAATTACAGTAACGAATGAGATCAGAGGTGTGTCCTCTTTACATGAACAAAATTATCTATTTACATCACCAACCACCATAATTTTGAATCCAAACACAAATAACTATAAAAACACCTTAAATGTTGTTCATTTATCCGCTTTGAGCATTTGGAACATATCACTTACGTTAGATTCTCGAACAAAATAACACCTATTTTATGTTAAATTCTGTAACTACAACTACTATTTAAAAAAAAGATGAAGCGGAAAGCTTCACATAAAAATATTTAAAATTTCGAAGATTTTGCCAAACAAACATATACCTTCTTTCATTTTCATACAGAGTATGTAAAACTGCGAGGACAAACCTCGAGAACACTTCTTAAGCCAAACAGAACAAAGACCTGAAATGAGTCGGGGAAAAGTTTCAATCAAGTTTCAGACCGCGTGGAACTTTGTTGTTCTAAACCAAAACTATACAATAGCAGCGAATTAAATAATGTCGGGTAACGTTAAAACATATAAAGATGGTTATAAAAGTAATACGTCGTGGAGGTCAGTCACAGAGATCATGAATGATACAAAATGAAATATTATACCGTTCCGCGTTCAGTGTATCACTCAGTTCTGTGGAAGAGAACAGAGCCGGAATCAGCCGAATTTGTACAAGATGCGGCAGTGAATCCGGCGATTTTAAAAATGTTATTACGAGAAAATAATGAAATTCATTTGGATGTAACAAGTTGGACTACAGATTAGATATAAAAACATTTAGTTATTTATTTTTGAATTTAAATCACCAAACAGAAAACAGTGTTGTACAAAATAATAATAATAAATAAACAATAATTTATCACAATGATGCCTTTTTCTTTCTTCAAAGATAGAATTTTCTTGTGATTGTATGTCAATTCCAGAACTGAAACGTTGCATTCACGAAGAAGTTCCGAGAATTTCCTTAGATATGCTGCAAAGAGTAATGAGTGATCTTAGCATGAGGGTTACGCAATGTGTACAGCAGAATGATGTTCATCTGCTAAATGTCATTTTTGGGCAGTTACGTTCTCGGTGGAATATTATTTTCTTTATTCTGTGCTACAGTGTTTTCTGTTTGGTGACAAAGTCACAGGACACTACATGTTTTCATGTCTAGTTTGTATTCCAACTTGTAACAGCCAACTAAAATTTATGATTTTCTCCTAATAACGTTTTTAGGATTTCCCGATTCACTGCCGCACCGTGTATATTTCGATGTTTCTCAAACCATGCCTCTACTGCTCCAGCTGTGTGAGCAGGCACATTATCATCCTCGAATAAGGCGTCATTGTCCGGAAATAACATCTGCACTACATGATGCATATGGCGACCGGTAAGTATCAGGATAGGATTGAAACCAGGATATTGCGTCCCACAGCATCAAAGAGCCACTGCATATCATACACTTCTTTGGGCGTCCAGATAAACTCTGCGGTTTAAAATAACGTGATCGATGACTCATCTGACGATATCCTGGGTTTTCAATCATCAGTTGTCCACGATGCACCATTAGCGTGGTACTACAACAATAGTCGTTCATGAGCGTTTCGCCCATACAATCCGACCCCGTAAACCCACGTCATGTAGCTCGCGGCAAATTGTGATTGTCAACACCGGCTGTTGGAAGTGTTCCTTTAGTTCCCTTATGATCTGCACCGCAGCCGCATGATGACTCTGAGTGATAATCCGTTTTAATGTTAGGCAGGACCTGTCATTGACATTTTTTTTTTCCGATCTTTGTTCGTATTCGTCGCCGTGAGTTTTATAAATCATCTTCACGTTGAACACTGTCCCTCACGACACACCCAACTACTTTGATCACGCTCGCGCTACATAACTGAGCGCCAACAATTTGATCTCTTTAGAAATCAGAAAGGTCGCCCATTTTACACTATCACCGTGTGCTCAGTTCATTACATACTGCTATTCTACTGATCCTCGTGTAGTACGGAGTTTGCCCGGCGCTGCGGTCGTCGCCCGAGTACTAAGCCCAGACAGCTGACGTGTTTCTAACTCCATGTGTTTTTATTATTTTGATAGTCATCTGTGTATGAGACAGAAGAATCATCCCAAAATATTGGGTATATGGAAGTTAAGGACAATTTCCTTTAAAAATGCAATTAAAGCTTAGTTTAACGTTCCACAATAATGTCCTGTGAGCTAAAGGAGAAAGATAACAAATTTATGGAGCTGACGTTGAAAGAACTAATAGATTTGCCTTATGCTCGTATCTAACATTGTCTGCTTAATGTTATACTTCAGAATCTTCTTTACATGTACCGGATGTGAGATAATGGGAAGCTCACAGGAACTGGGGAATCACAGGAGTGAGACGAGGCGGAATAACAAGAGCACTAGACAGGAACGTTGTGAAATTTAAGGTATGGCTAGTCGATTCAGATACCCTTAACATTACAGAAGCAAACTTTGCTGATGAACTAACGTACTTCTTTCTGGAAATGAAAGGAACAGTTCTACTAACTATGCGAACCTTGTCGCCTGTGTTAGCATAGATTTATTATACACATGAAATTTTTCACTATTACAGTAATGGAACTATCGTCACTGTTTTATATATTTCTATAACTTTCTCTATGAGTACCATTTCTCGACCTACGTTATTAGAACTTTCATTTTCCTGATGCTGTGAGGCTTAATTTCCTCGAAGTTTGTCCAAGTTATCTTAACATCCTCTGTAACTAACATTAATAAAAAAGAAAATATCAATAAGGAAAATCTATTCTAAAGTGTGCACTTTGATCTTGTGAAAAGTGGTGCACTTCTAAAGCTACCATCGTTCTTAAGTGCGGATGTTTCCATAGCATAAGAAGGTGAAAAAGCTACCAGTGACTACACAAAAACAAATTAAGAGAGTTGGAGAAAGAGAAAAACAGATTTGGCTGCAGTTCCTAAGCTCAGTGCAAGTGAAACTGACCTTTTTCTCTTCCTAGCATCGGCAGCGAGAAAAGACTCTTATTAATTACCCAGGACTGGTTATTAATTAGCAATATAAAGGAAGTCACCGGATATATCCGAATATAAGCCGCACCACCTTCTAATAACGAACATGGATGAACTAATTCTGTAATGCATTGAACATACACAATAATTGATCTTCATTTTACGTCTCTACGTGATACTATAATTACAGAATTTAGCTCTAATCACGCTAGCACTGCTGCACACGTCTTCATGGATAATTACACTGCACGAACAAGCTCTTCCCACTAAACTACCTCGTCTCAAAGAGAGCTGAAGTATAGGACCACATACGATACAAGCCCAGAGTTATCGAAGAGAGCTGAAGTATAGGGTTACGATACAAGCCCAGTTATCGAAGAGAGCTTGAGTATAGGGCTACGATAGAAGCCCAGAGTTATCGAAGAGAGCTAAAGTATAGGACAATGATACAAGCCCAGAGTTACCGAAAATATTTTGCTGCATGATCTTGGGATGCGATAGTATTAAAAATCATTAAGAGTGATTAATGGTATTTCCATTTACGATATTATAATTTCACAATATTTTACACGAGTTTATAATTATGTAGCGAAAGGGTAAGTACAATTTGTAATCTAAAGGAAACTTCATCTTCCGGACGAATAAAGTGAAAACGCACGAAATATAGTGCAGCTTATGATCGAACATATTCGGTTAAGAATACTTGGTTGAATTACACCATTTTATTTAATTTGTTGGTTAGAATACAATACTATTGGGGAACCATCACGTGCATTTTTGGCATTATCAAAATATACAAATACTAGCAACCAAATAAAATATACGATATACGACTAATCTCCAGCAACGATGTATACCTGTATCCCTGCTGTTCACGTGTCAGTAACTTAAGAACGAATGGAGTACACTTCTCTTTGACTTCGATAAAACTTAACTTTCGGTATTCCAGATGTACGAACAATAGAAATTGTAGACATGAAAATCAAAGTTTGAAGTACCTGCCTGATCTTCCGACACTTAATATAAAAACTTCATTCTCAACTAAGAGACTGCAAAACATAATCAGGAAAAGGGCTTATACATTAATGAACACGGTGCGTTGAACAGAATTAAAATAAAAATTAGGATTCAATAATATGCATCATACACAAATAATACAAAACTTCTTAAGTAAGCCTGAATACTTTACTTATCAATCAAAAAGCAGTTTTCTTTTGTTCTCTGTGCATTCATATTTGAGAGAATTACCGAATTATATATTTGTAAATTTCTTGCGTTAAGCAAATCTTATCCGAAATCTCGAAACTTGAACTTTTATGTCCCACGTTTTGTTTTAATGAACAGTCACATTCGGCTGCTGAAGCACAACAGAAGTAAGTTATGGTGCGATCCAAGTGATCTAACGTAGCTACAAAGACACCTCAAGAATGATCATGTGTGGCTGGTCTCAGAAGGGATTAGTATGCTGATTAACCACTAGCACAAGCTGAAGGCTCGGATTAAATTCCTAGCGAACACATTTTTTTCTTGTTTGAATCTCAATTGTATTTTACATGTATACAAATTGGTTACTACTTATATTAGGCTTATATTTCGGAACAAAGGCCTTACTAGAAACTTAACATGGAACTCGCAGAAGAATAAACTACATGGCCATTCAGTAAACGCTTCATCAGGTAAGACAGGAAAGAGGGAAATCACTGAAGCGAACAGCTGAGTGCTTTACCGTTACTTTTCTATTATTATTATTATTATTATTATTATTATTATTATTATTATTATTATTATTTCACCTTATCGGACAAATCTTTCAGTAAATATGCTTAACATGTTGGTGTCGTAGACCCAATATCATGCCTGTGTACTTTGAGGTGCTTTGATCATTACATTCAACATCCTCAGCTCTTTGATTCTAAGTACTTCTTTTAGTCATGTCCATTTATCTTTGGCTGCATACTCTACTATTTGTGCTGGGGCAGCGGTGGGGCAGTAGTAGAGCTTCACCTCTGGTGTTTGGAGTCCCTGGTTCGATCTACGCTCGCGCCAAGTGAACTTAGTGGTGGACAAACACCGTGTGCGTGAGTTTCCTCGGGGGTCTCCCCTTTCCTCCCACTTTTACTTATTTCACCATTCCATTCATTTCTCATCATCACCGTCTCCTTTAGCCTAGCCGACATAATCGTGGGACGTAAAACTCAAAGATTTGATTTTTTTTCTATTATTTGTGTAAGTTATATTTCTGAATTTTAATTTTTAATTTATTCTATGTTGTTCATTCTTGAAAAAATACTGTCATAAATCGTATGTTTCACAGTGGCCTACAAAATAAAAAATCACAACTCAATGTAACCGTTACTGTATTCTTTTAATTCATTAATCCTACATTATATCAGATCGTTCACAGATGACTGTACCCATATCGCACCATTATCGATATCTCATCTGCATAAGAGAATTCCCTGCTATAACAAATTTAAAACACTGGAACAACACATAACATCTTACATACATCGTTCCCTAATTTCTGGCGTCTGGTCTCTTCCATAACACCATCTTCATCAATCTAATAAATCATTCACAATTTTCATCTCCTACAAATTTACCTCCTTTTGTTAACTGCCCTACTAATTCATTTCCCTGAAGATGCCTAGAAAATTCTCTGCCTAAAATTAGACCAAGCATAAATTACTGAAAACTTACTATGTGCGTCAGTATTTCATTTTCACCTAAATCTCTCGCATTAAAAAAATGAAATCGGGCTATTTGTCCCAAGCTACTGAAAAGAGAACACACAGGAAGAGGATGTATCCACTATTGCTGGCGATTGTACAGTCATGTTCCAAAGAACCTGGAAACTCAAGCTTTCTTTTCGAAGCTTGTCTCTAGTACAATTCGTTGTCATGTTCCACATATAAGGTTACTAGGTGTCTTCAAACGAGTTAACAATACACAGAAAACCAAATCTACACTTCTCAAGTACCCAGTACAGAATCATCAGACCCTGTTTTCAATTGCCACGTGCTGCAGTAGTCTCTTGAGCTAATACTAAAATTGCTAAGGAATTTCTGGTAGCTTTGCGTTTAACTGAACATAGCATAACTCAAAAAGTAAGTACTTCAATTTCAAAATAGATTTGGTTGGTATAAGTTACATTACTACAACTTTCATTCGCTTCTTTGTGTATACTGTTCCCAAGATGCTTTAGATTAAAAGGTTTCTAATAAATGATTACAAACTGAGAAAATTGATACTACGAAACAATGTTTAAAATATTTATGTTCCACTGTTTGTAATTTTTCCACATCAATAACTTTTCCGAAGAGAATTGTTAACTTAAAGCGACCTTGTGACAGTGCATATAGACAAAGAAACAACCCCTGAAACCTCACTGAAGCATTCACTCCTCAACAACTAAACTTTATTTTGAAAAGCAACTAATTACTCTTAAGGTCATGTTTATTTAATTTAACCCAAAATTATCTACACTGGACATTCGTTTGAAAGTTAAATTTGATTTTGTATTGAAAATATCTCCACTGCGTTCTATCACTAAAAATATACATGTATGCCTGTTGCTTTCTACCTACGGACAAGTCAAGAGAGCTTCTAAAAGAAAGCTGAGGTTCGTGTTCCTTCGTACATGAATACCTGTACTATGACGAGTAAATATTATTTAACCAAAGTTTATGTTAAATTTTCTTATTTAATTGCCAACATTTTACCTAAGACAATGAGGTGTTTGAGGTAATTGGAAACTCATGAAAAACTAAGATATGTTTAAATATACCACATGCAAATCCTATTTTCATCTGGTACTTTCGTGGGAGTGCACAGAATGTAGAAGGAAGTTCTTACTTTGATGCCGTCTTTACTTTATGTCTTATAGTTACTCATAGGCTTTTTCGAGTAACTGCAAAAGCACAGCAAATACAGAAAATGAAACATAAAACAAATGTAAAAATGTCTGTAGCACATAAATACGTTTATGCAGAAAGGTGTTCTATCGTTGGTTTACTGTGAGATGCAGTGCGATCAGTTAAAGCAGGTGAAGGGTATTGGGCAAATTCGTATTTTTGGTGCTTATGCGCTCTACAGTACATTAAGGTAACATTTGTTTCTTTCCATTACGAACAATTCAAAGCCATTTATTCCATACCTACGATCATCGAGCTACATTCTTTTTTAAATCTATATAAACGAAACAAACCTAAGTCTTGTATCAAGGTTAGCTATTGTTATACAGGATATTTCAAAACAACACTGACAACGTTTCGAAGATAATTCCTGACACTAAGATAAGACAAAAAAGTATAGACCAACCTAGGTGTACGAGGGTTGCTATATATATTTCTGGCCTAGGCAACACTAAGTGTTGCCAGGTGCAATCTGACATTTCCATTGGAAAGTTTGACATTTTGTAGCATAAATGTACTCAGAACTTTTTGACTTACGACAATTTTTTTTTCTTTTACAGGTACTTGAAGAAATCAACTTGGCAAAAAAATGGAATTAACTCGTGAACATTTTCGTGCGATCATTTTTCACAACTTTCGACGTGGATTATCACGACAAGAGTGCATCGATGAACTTAAATCTTTGTATGGCGACGAAGCACCATCCTATAGCACTGTGAAAAACTGGTACAACGAATTCAATCGTGGCCGACGCTCGCTCAAAGACGAATTCCGTGAAGGTCGTCCAAAAACAGCCGTTGTGCCAGAAAACATCGATGCCGTACGTGAACTGATAATGCAAGACCGTCATGTGACTTACCGTGAGATAGAGGCATGCCTAGGCATTTCTTCCACCAGCATACATTCGATATTGCATGAACACCTGGCCGTAAAAAAGGTTTGTTCTCGTTGGATCCCGCACAATTTGACAATCGCTCAAAAGAAAGCTCGTGTGGATTGGTGTAAAGAAATGCTGAAAAAATACGATCGCGGTGCTTCAAAAGACGTTTATAAGATCGTCACAGGTGACGAATCATGGATCTATGCGTATGAGCCCGAAACAAAACAGCAATCGACCGTGTGGGTCTTCCAAGACGAGCCAAATCCAACGAAAGTTGTTCGTGGAAGAAGCACTTCGAAGCAAATGGTCGCCTGTTTCTTCGGCATAACTGGTCATGTGGCGACTGTTCCGCTTGAGCAACGTAGGACGGTCAATTCTGAGTGGTACACCACCATTTGTTTGCCTGAAGTCTTCGGAGAAATTCGAAAAATGAACAAGAGAAGACGAATCATTGTGCACCATGACAATGCGAGCTCTCACACATCGGCTCAAACCAGCGCATTTTTGACCGGCCAAAACGTCGAAGTGATGGGTCATCCGCCGTACAGCCCTGACTTGGCACCCAATGACTTCTTTTTATTCCCACACATCAAGAAAAAAATGCGTGGTCAACGATTTTCGTCGCCAGAAAATGCTGTTGAAGCATTCAAAAACCATGTTTTGGAGGTGTCTCAATCGGAGTGGAAAAAGTGCTTCGAAAATTGGTTTGAGCGCATGCAAAAGTGTATAAATCTTGATGGAGAATATTTTGAAAAACAATAAAACCATTTTCGTTGATAAATATTCGTATTTTCATTATTAGGCCAGAAATATATATAGCAGCCCTCGTACAAATGCTTCCTTTCGGAATTATAAGATGCCGAAAACATGAAAAAGTGAAATTTAAAGTCTATAGCTCCAATACTATGGGACCTACCACAGTCGGCTCAAATCTTCACTTAGGAAGTAATATGTGCGCTATCCAAATATCCATGTTCCGGAATCCTATGGTACTCTAGTAATATTTTTTTATAGAGGTAGTTGGTGAGTACTTCGAATTATATGTCCGCAGCCAAACTCCCTCTATAAAAATTGTTGTGTGAGTACTGCAGGATTCTGAAACGTGCTTTTGGATAGCGCACATATTAGTTCGTAAGTACAGTCTTGATCCGACTACGGTAGATCCCATAGTTTTGGAGCTATGGACCTTCATTTTCTCATGTTTTCGGCAGCCCATAACTCCAAAAGGAAGTATTTGTGCACCCAGGTTGGTCTATACCTTTTGTCTTATCTTGGTATCACGAATCACGTCCTAAACGTTGTCGGTGTTGTTTTGAAACACCCTGTATATTGAACAGTGTGGCACAATACTATAGTTAGCACTCAGACATAAATACTGAACTAGTTTAGCACCAACTTTCTTTTAAAGGTTTCTTCTCGAATCCAAAAGCACTACTTTCATCTACAGACTTAGTGGTTGTACCCAGTTACAGCAGGTAAGCGGACACTAATCTTTCTCACACAAGGTAGATTTACGTTTCAGGTAGCATGTCGTAATAAATAAGCCGGCATGAAAAGTTTGAAAGGAACGAAGAATATTGATTTAAACTTGAGAATATACCAACATAAGTGTTTGCCTTTAAGGTACGTTCTTACCAACTTATATAACATAACGAACTGGAGTCACTACGACAGTAAAGAAGCAATAAGGTGGCCAGTTCCTTCCTCCGGTATACAAAGCGATATATGAAAATCTAGAAGTTTGGAAGCTCAGGTGAAGCGACAGACCGAGAATTAGAATTATTGTGGGAATACACAGTTATTCACTTCCATCCTCCGAGGCACAGTGGCTTGGACAATGAAGAAAAATCGAGAAATCAACTCTGGCAAAAGAATTCAGGATCACATGTAGATAATTAGAAAGAACACTCAAGCAAGAAAACGATTAATTTCAACAATGCATTGCACGAAATTTTAAAAGATGTGCGATGGGAGATCAAATCTAGGCCTCTAGCTAGCCATACTGGTGCAGTAAACCTTCTCCTGACCAATAACACATTTTATCGAAAATTTCATTGCCTTTCTAACAAGTTAGTAACAATAGTGGCAACAATTGTAATTTTCAGAAATGAACTGAATATTTCGTTCGAAGAATTTTGTAACATATACAGTTCCGCAAAAAGCAAATTAAACTTTCTGTATAAAGTCAACAGCTAACTGTGGTTGTCTTCTTGAGAGATGAAAGAATGAAAGCTTATATTGAAAACTAATCAAGAATTGCTTAACCGATCTTCGCTTACTCTCATCAAAAGTTTTCAAAATAGCTGACGACCATTATCTTTGAACATTCTATCCGTTTAAATTCTCAATCTTTGTAATGAGAAAATTTATTTTTTAACACTGAAGCACATTTTACAGTTTTTTGTGCTTTATATATATATATAATCTCAAGTTCTGTTCTTAAAACCGATATTCCTCATGACTAATCCTGAAGAGATGAATCTACAGTAAGCATGTACAAACTGGAACATGAAGTGAGCCAACCACAGAGGACGTACTGGCGTCGAGGGCCATACAAGACAATGCACATTTTCACAAGAATTAAATAGTCAAATAGTCACATTTGATTTATAAATCGTTCGTCGCATACTAATATCAAAGGAACATAAAAACTGTTATAAGGGAAACCAAAATATTAACTTACTAAACAAAAGCAGTAAAATTTATTTATTTACCATTTTAATGTAACACTTGAGCAGTCTGCCAACGTTCGGTGGTACATTTTACACTGGATGTTGCAACGCGGATATATTCATGGCGGACATTAGTTATCCAAGAAACTTTCATCTTAGTTTGAGAGATTACGTAAGAAATTCATTTTCAATAACGAATAAGACAGATCGGATATAATGAGTCCACTGGCCCGAGGCCGGCTGTTCCACATGGCTAATCTAGAGTTAACTATTAACATTAGAGAGTGAGGTCCCTCAGAGATGTGTGCGTGTTAAATTTTTCCTTAGACATGTGTTCCGCACGCTTTCTTTCAATGTTTCCAATCACCTAAAAAGCCCAAGAACTAGGTGAAACATTGGAAACTGACCAGGACAGTGCATGCAAAAGTAAACTTGACTCTTTTAGTATTCGATCTTGTTAAGAGAAGTATAATTTATTTAAATGTTTTTGTTTATTTTATAAATTATACAAATGCGTTGACAATCATTTACTACAGGTACTACCTGAGCACAGCAGAGGATGCTAGCAACTCTCTCACAAGAGAAGTTTCCAATGGAAAATGTGTAAAGAGCATTATATTCGATACTACAAAACGAAAAAGTACTTAAAAACATTTTGCAAACATCTATTTAAAACACTGGTATGCATGTATGGTGTTGCAGAGTAATTCTGAGAGTTTGTTACACAAATTACACCCATAGATCTCACTCATTTACACAGGTATTATCGAGAAAACGTCTTAGAGAAGGTGCTCCAAATAGTTTTCTCGTGGAATTATCTCTATACTGCAACAACTTTCTCAAATAAGTACTATAAAACTTTTCACATCTTAGAAGGAGGAATAACTGTGATTGTTTGTTTACCCTGCTTCCATTCTTTCTGCTTCCTTGTGATACTTCTGATTACTTAGATAGAATAATGAACATTGGTTTAGTTGAAGAAATATGACATTTTCCGGACAATAGGCAATTCCTCACTTTCATTTGTTAGTCAGTTCGTGTTCCTATTCAACTGTTTCTAAATGATATAACCAACTAATTTCTTATCCACGTTTAAAGAGATAGACTTACTAACTTCAATATCAACATCAAAATAACACAATATTTCCGTAAAAAAAATAATAATAATAAAAATAATAATAATAATTCTGAGGGTCTTTCATTCGCGCATAAAATTAACATGGAATATTTCACTAGAAAATAATTTCTAAACATTTAAAGCAGAAATAAAGTTTTATTATTATTATTATTATTATTATTATTATTATTATTATTATTATTATTATTATTATTATTATTATTATTATTATTATTAAATAATTCAAAGACTTCCACGGTAGCTCAGTGCTAAAATGCTGGCAAAATGCTTATTTTTGGTGGGACAGTTCCCTTGTTTGATCCAAGACCATATCAGT
Source organism: Thermobia domestica (assembly GCF_964235325.1). Classification (NCBI taxonomy): domain Eukaryota; kingdom Metazoa; phylum Arthropoda; class Insecta; order Zygentoma; family Lepismatidae; genus Thermobia; species Thermobia domestica. Next base: position 303,040,766 of record NC_137460.1, on the reverse strand, counting down.
TTATGATAGACAATATTCAATATCGTGTCCGTGGGATTCACCCGTTCCCTCCCACACACTCAGTCTCTCACAATTCTTTCATTATTTGTCCGTCGCTTTTAGCCCAGAGGGCGAAACAGTGGAACGTCAATCTGAAAGATTTTTTAATTTTATTTTTATTTTTTGCCAAACGCAACATAACGGCATGCAATCTTCATTAAGTGAAAGTAATTACTGCGGTTCAATATTATTACTTCTGGTGTTACGCCGGCTACATATTTTTCAGTTTGTTTTTTATCAGTCACTGTGTATCACTAACTGACGCGAGAATTAACCGATTTAACTGACTTGAGGCAGTGGAATTGTAAAGTAGGACGATGAAAATCAGATGTCTATAATGAATGATGTACTAATGACTCAAAGCAATTTGTTCTCTTACGTTTAGATGCAGCTGAATAAAAGCTGCCTCTGCTCTTAAAATGATGAGTGAACACTAGTGGAATGATTATGATGAAATCTCTACATTGGGCAGTTACTGTACAATTGACTTTCATGAAATAACCTACCAAAATATCACAGAAAACTGAACATGATAATTCGCATAGTGTGGAAGCTAGGAGCGTGTAATGAGTGATTGATATGAATTTAGCTCCCCTTCACATAGCTTATTAGTGAAAAGGCCTTACCTTCTTTCCTTCGTCGACGATGAGAGCAATTGCTCGTTGTCCGAGGCCTCGGTCATCCAAGTCAGGATTAGCCAACCAACGACGCGCTTGTTCCAGTCGTCCAGCGACGGTATGCGCCGGCTGTTGCATTCCAGACTTCTCGACGTTGACCACCGCTCGCAGCACATAACGACTCAGTTCGCTCAGCTTCTCCTGAATGCCACGGGCCAAGCTCTCCGCCTACAAGCAAACACAATGTCACTACTTCAATATTATTCAGATTATAATACTTGCATGAGAATTCCTTACTACAATAAAAATACACACTAATGAAATCTATCTACGGCAGCGTAGTAACACAATAAATAACGCTCATTTTTTCTAAGAAATGTGCGTTTTTAAATAGAGTAAAATCCCATTCAAAGAAGGCTTCTGATTTTTTTTTTTTTTTTTTTTTTTTTTTCATGCATTAAACAACCTGTAACAATTTTACAAAAGATTAATCTATACTAAAAAAGAAAATGCTGAGAGTACAAAACTAAAAGAAAACTCAACTTTTTTCATGAAGACAATTTCATATAAAATTAACTATATATTAGCAATGGTTGAATATATCAAAAGTTTTGTTTTCCGTTCTCTAAATTCAGACCAAATTTCTGATTTCTGCATGCTTTTCCAAAATTTATTCATGCTATAATATTTTTTTTTTTTAATTGCAGCACTGAATCGTTACCAGAACTTTCAAACTTGATCTTAGAAGCTATAGCTACATAACGTACCATTTTCATTATATCATACCAAGCCACTATCCAAAAAATTTTGTAATATCTGTATACATATTCAAAACTGCCAATTACACATTTCTTTGCATATACAACGGACTATTCTGACAGAAATACTTGCGTAAAAATCACAAGGTGTAATGGATTTAGACTTTCTCAACATCAATACTTATCAGGAAAGAATATTTGATTTTTCTCATCTAACATATTTAGCGGATATTGCGGATTCAGGAGAGGTAAGGGCAGAAGAGATGCAATTGAATTATTAAGGGTGGTCTGTGAAAGGTTTATTGAAGAAGGGAAATAAGTGTATGTTCTATTTATTGATCTAAAAATGAGTTCTGACCGCGTGAACTGAGAATTGTTTGGAGTTTAAACAAGGTTGGGTTAAAATGGAAAGATCGAAGACCCATGAGAAACTTACATATGAACCAACAAGTAAGTGTTAGAACAGGGTGGAAGTGACAGAGGAGGGTGAAACTGGAAGGGGAGTTCCGCACGGATGCTATCTCTGGCCAACAATATTTAATATCTATCTAGAAGAGATAGTGGAAAACAGCCTACATATTGAAGATGGGATTTCAGTAGGAGGTAGAATAATTAGATGCAGACGATTTGGCGCTTGGTGCGGAATCTGAAGAGAAAATCAGTACGATGTTAGAGAACTTGCGATAAAGAATATGGAATGAAAATAAATGTTAGAAAGACAAAACCATGGTGAGTGGAACGAAGCAGTCGGTGTCAAATATGAAAGTAGGAGGGGAGAAAATAGAGGTGATCAGTTTTTAATATCTGCGTAGTATTATTAGTAATTATATGAAGTGTGAACAGGAAATAAAAAGCAAAGAAAGGAGCCTTTAGGAGGGAGAGAAGTCTATTTTGTGGAACCCTGAATCAGAAGTTGAGAAAAGGGCTCATAAATTATTTCGTGTGGAGAATTGTACTGTTTTGGGCAGAAACATGGACACTGCGCCAAAATGATGAAGAGAGACTGAAAGCGTTCGTAATGTGGGTGTGGAGAAGAATGGAGAGAATAAGCTGGATCGAGCGGAAAACGAATGAGTGGATGTTAAAAATGGTGAGGAAGAAAAGAACTATTTCAGATATTATTGAGAAAAGAAAGAGAAACTGGTTGGGTCATTGGCTAAAAAGAAACTGTATCATGAGGAACGTGCAGAATATGGTGACAGGAAAGAGAGCGAGGGGACGAAGCAGACAAGTCATGGACGATATCAAAACAGAAAGCTCGTACATGAAGACGATAAGGTTAGCTGAAGACCGTGAAGCATGAAAGCTTCTCAGTCGCACCAAGTGACATGCAGATAATGGCACCATACCTATGATGATTGTGATGACGATGTTTCTAACATTGATAACACGATGTTATAACCCATAATCAGAATAAGGTGTTTTTAACTATTTTTTTTCTTTCTTTATTTGTTTCTTTCCTTTGCTAAAATTAATGTTATTCATTTCTATTTAATGTATCCCTGAAGATTGGATGTCTTCAATGCGTGGCCAGAGGAAAAAGAATGGTAGCGATTATAACGATCAATGAATCTAGCTTCCTGTGTTAGAAAATATATTGACGATCCGCCTATAACTCGAAGCATTCACTTTGTCAATGAAATGCTTGATTGTTTAATGTGCAATTCCTTCCCTCCTCTTAATTAAATACTTATAACCTCGCTTGACAAGTAAAAAGTACCTTTTCATAGTTTCTTTAGCATCTACAACAAACCAGTATATTCATCCCTCTGACTTAAATACCAGGAATTTTAATTATTATTAATAATGCTGCATACTTTAGGCGTTGTAACTTTTAATACTGGTTTCCTTTTTCGAAACAAAAATATGAATCATCAAATTTTTAAAAAATATATAAATAAATCGGAGTTGTACGGTCTCTATAAATTGCCGCACTGCCTTAAGAATCAACCATGCTATGATGACGTTATACAATATGATAGTTATTGTATGTATATATACATAAATACATAGAATAAAAAGAATCCCGAAACGAGAACAGGAAATTAATTTATTGCGAGAAAATGGTGAAAACATTGAAATGAATGCGTTAAAGTTCTTATTTTGTATAATATGCACTTATGTACAAATAAAAATGAAGTAATTTACGTATCTTGCGTAAATTTTCCTTGTTTCATAACATAACTAAAATTTCTAGTACTTCTTTAAAGTCCACTTTACCTTGAAAACCATGAAATGTAAGTATTGTGTTGTTCTCCATGTAGGAAAATAAATGCAACATATGTCTATTATTTACTTTTATTTACGCTAAAAAGTACACTGTGGCTATTTACAATGTTACGTTTCACCAGATATAAAGAAATACAGAGAAAGTAAAAAAATAATAATAATAATAATTAAAGAATCCCGAAGCGTCGAAGCGGGCGCCATGTTCGATGCCACAATAAACCTCCATTCCAATATGGCGCCCATCTAGATACTTCTGTTTTTTGACACTCCTCTCTTCTCCCTAATTCTCTCCCTCCCTATCTGGTGAAGCGTTTCAGCGGAAATGTTCACAGTGCACCTTTCTTTGTGAGATTGTGTGTTCCCTAGTCCGTGGTAGCCCATTGGCTATATAGAAATAATTTAGCAGAAATTAAAAAATGAAATACGGAAGTTAAATGTTATGTCTAATCTTGCAAAATAAATAAATAAAAAGCCTCATATATGTCGGAGTTCAGTGTATTCATAGTTTTTCATACTTGAGGCAAATGAGGATGAAAGCAGAAGCAGCTTTCGAAAATAGTTTTGCTAGAGTGAATACAAGGGCTGGAAAGAAATAAGTGGCAATACTGTTTTATCCCCGGGCAAGGATTTTTCTTTAAGCTGCTGTTGGCAACACATGTAGAGGGTGGGTGGAACCATGCAACTCGAGTGCGGTGCTAGTGTAGGTGCTGCAGTGATAGTAGTGGAATATGTTGAATGTAAGTTGTCAAATCACGCCGCTATAAAGGGGATGTTTTCTAAGTTAAAACAACGTGCTTGGGTAAACATCGAAGTAGCCCGTGGAAAAAACGCGAGGGAATGTTACTCTGGATTACGTGAATCATGCGTTAATGACGCATTGCCGTATCGGACTGTGGCACGTTGGGTTGCAGCGTTCCATACAGGAAGTGATAGTATGCAACAGGAACCAGGTGGAGGTCAACATAGGGTCAACAACCCAGCCACTGAATTGATTCAATCTCTGCTGCATGTGAACAGGAAGTGGACTACTAAGAGATTGGCTAACGAGGTAGGAATATCCCACACTATAGTGTTGAACGTGTTGCACAATGTGCTTGTTACCGAAAAATTGCATCCCGGTGGGTTCCACATCTTACAGATGTTCAAAAATGGAATAGATACGTCCTCGCCGGTGATCATTTGGCACGTTACAGACGGGGTCACGTATACCCGGACAGGATCATCACACTTGAAACATAAACGCGCTCTTATATGCCAGAACTTAAGCCAATCAAATGAATGGCGTCATCCATCTCCTCCCCGACCCAAGAAGCTGCTACATCAAGAACCAGGGAATGTAAAAGTGATACTGATAGTGGCATACGATGTACGTGGTATCATATTAAAGCATGCAGTACCTCCGACAAGGCCGTAAATGCAGTGTATTACCGCAGGTTTCTGCAATACCATCTTCGTCCTGCAATACGCAGGATACGACCCAACTTTATACGGGATCCACCCATTGTTTTGCACGACAACGCCCGGTGTCACAACGCAGTGGCTGTGAGGAACCTGTTTACATGATGGGGGTGGGAGGTTCTAGAGCACCCATATATTCACCGGACATGAGTCCGTGCGACTTTCATCTGTTCTCTAAGATGAAAGAACCACTGCGAGGGATGCGCTTCCGCACCAGAGATGCTGTACGTCGAGCTATAGGGTGCTCTCTTGCAGGCATCCACATAAGCAGGCAGCGCTGCTACCTGCGACTTCCGTACATCTGGCAACGGGTGCAACATGCTGCATGGAATTACGTTGAAGGCCTGTAGGAGTCTCAAGATTGTACAATAAATGGTTCACGAAAGATTTACATGATATCAGTTTTTTCTTTCCAGCGCTCGTACATTTGCACGGTGAGATTAGTCACATTTAATTATTAAGAATTAATTTGTAGATATTGCAACGAAAATGACATAATAAAAATATACCCCAAAAATATATAAACCATCTTTATCCGAGCTTTGGAGAATTTTGATATGCAATAATCCTTAAGCTGTTACGTGACAATATGTCCTCCTTACCTGTGGTGTCGCTCCCTTGCCATCTTGTCTTAGTTCACAGAGACCGTCCGTCATGGCTGTGATGTCGCCGCTGAGTTTACGAATGCTATCTCTGTCCTGAGGCAGTGAACGTTCTCCCACTTTGTTGGCGTATTCCAAGATCTGCCGCACTGATTTCTCACCTACGCCACCTCGTAGAGCCAAAGGATCCTACAATACATCATCAAATCACTTATGGTAGGTACAATGTACATAAATTATTAGTCACATAACGTTCATGAACAAATCATTATAATTTATACAGACTTAATTATAATTGTCATTCTTAACATTTCAACCTCAGTATTAATTATAAGAACTTTGGACTATATCAATTCCCTTTGTTGAAATTTAAAAATACAAATTGTGGGAAATCTGGATTACTATCAATTTAAGGATAAACAAATATAAAGTATTGGTAATTATGCTTTCTTTTTGTTTTGCATCTATTCTTATTTATAACTTCCTTATTCTATTTGAATATTGTATTCAAATACAATATTTAAATAGAATTATTATTATTATTGTATTCATAGCATCCGTGAATCGCCAATGGGTGCTAAATAAATGAATATATTTAGTTATTTTACACAACTGGAAGTCCAATGTAGTAATATACTTAACTGTAATTTTTACTTTTCCTTAATACGTACCTAATCTTAATAGAATTGTGTTTACGGACACCCAGTTTAGATACGAAGTTATTTAGCATATCTGTAGTGATGCTAGGATTTATTATGAATCCATTTTTAGAACATTCATTTTATTTTATGTATTGGACTTGAAGTGCATTTCGTTTCATTTCTGCTCTGTTTTCTTTCATTTTACGTCATAATACACTCTTTGTTCACGTTTGAACCTCACCCGTAGGAAATATTCTGATGACGTATTCTCATATACCTCTCTTATACGTCATGATAATGCTCTTGCCAATGAGAGTACATGCGCAGACGAAATGAATAAAAATTCGTATGTTAAGCGGAAACTTCATTTGACCACTTGGGTTTTAGACCCTGGGCGGGGCTTCGTCAGGGAAACGGGAAGAAAGAGAAACCATTCTATAAGATGGCACTATAACGCACACGCCTTCGTTGTGTGCGTGTTCACTTCTTCTGTTATTAATTTTTTTCATTCTTTTTTTTTTAACCTTTAATAAAGTATGTAGAAAGTTAAGAATATAATTTAATACAAGTATAGTAAATTAGACCATGTGTGTATTTGATTCAGGATTTTTCCTCTATACATCTTACGTGCATAGTTCGCTGTAGTAGATTTTATTAGTAATTGCTTAACCCCTTGCACTGAAATGACGAGTCTAACTCGTCATGGCCTTCCGGTGCCAAATCGCACAATGACGAGCTACACTCGTCATAAAATTTAAACTATTGTAGCATCACGTAGGGTTACTATATTGATGATAAACCATATATAATACTCTTTTATAACTTCTACTACAATTAGTTATAGTTCAATTCAGAAAATAAATCGTAGTGGAAGGAGTTCATCCGTAACTTCTAACATAGTGGTTTATTGCGATTGTTTGTGGTGAAGTTGCAACAAAACTTCAGTTTTGTCTGAATCGCATCACGCATTGCAAGAAAACAGCATTTCTGTGCAGAAAGCCTTGTATGCTTTCAGGTTGACATTAGTGAAACTGTTAATGCACGGGTGCTGAACGGATTCCAAGTTGGATTCCTGAACTTGGTTATCACGTTGGTTTCTTTTGCCGTCCGCAGTAATCATTACGTATATACGTTACGTTTATATCGAAAACAAATCATTGTATGTGCTATCTGCTTCAATATAAAAGAGTGTTGCATATTTGTACATTTACTTTATTCAGTAGTAGGCTTCATGATACGAAAGTACAAAGATCTCTTTCATACTATGCAGTGTGGAAACTGAGTGACATGTTCAACCTCGAGTGATAAATAATAGGCCACGTACGTAACAGATCAAGAAGCCTCTTGAGCCTCACATTTTCCGATATAAAGGAGCACATGGTCTCTCGAAAGTTCTTAACACAGTCTAGATTAATATAGCACATCATTTTACTTACAGATTTATGCAATTCCTGAATAACACTTGTACTTCCGAGCTTTAGACTCCCCGGAAGCCCAGGTTACGGAAAACAGCACAAGGGAGAACAAAAAAAAATTTAAAAGAAAGAAAAAAAAAACACCAGGGAAAAATAAAAGAACCGACTTCCCCAAAGCAGACCGTATGTCATTTGTATTTTTACCGTATGTTTCATTTAACATTCAAAACTAAACTAACTAACTAACTAACTAACTAACACTAACTCTATGGCCTATGGAACCCGGAGGTTCAGTGCCGCGTTCACAAAAGCTCTCCACTGACTTCTATCCTTAGCTAATTGCATCCAGTTTCTACTTTGTATTCCTATCTCTGCGAGATCCATCTTAATATTATCCTCCCATCTGCGCCTAGGTCTTCCTAAATAATAAATACATAAATGTTATTTTATCTGACAGTTGCAACATAAGAGAAGAAGAAAATGATATGTCAGAAATAATGTTATTTTGTAAATGTGTATTTTTCACTTGTTAATTGTATTTATTATTATTATTGGTTGGTAAATTCGTAATCAGGTTGTCAAAGTAACGCTTTCCGTTACCAGGATATAAATAATTATTCAAGCTTTGGAACAGAAGACACCTTTCATTTATATACATGTGTATAGTGCACATTTGGTAAATATTATCAGAAATACAATATTCTCCATATGCTAATCTAGTGTGTAATCTTTGAACTATTTTAAAACGTATAAACTTTAAAGGTATTAGTAAAACGAACTGTGAGTGCAGTTGAAATAACCGATGCTATAACGCACTTTGTCAAAACAATAACTACTCGTTAAAAAAAATGTTTTCAAAAGTGCGTTCTAGCACCGCTCTCCCCTGAGCAAGTCTATTCCTTTTATTTTTCTCTGATGTTTTTATCTTTCTTTTTCTTTTTGTTATCTTCCGTGACCAAGGCTTCAGGGCAGAGTCGAAAGCTCAAAAGTGTTAAGTGTTATTCAGGAATTGAATAAATTTATAACTAGAATAATAGGATTTCTAAGTGTGACTTTACATTGTCTAATTAAAATTTGTTCATAACCTATTGCAGGGCACAAAATTTTGGGCCGCAAAGGTCGGCAATAGTAATCAAATATTTTAGCATGGTTATAGACACTTGGCCTTTGTTTCTCTTTGAATTCCGGCGACTAAACTCTCCGATTCAGGCCTTAAATTTTGGGCCCTAGTCTATTGTCATTCTAATTTATTAGTATCAATATTAAAAGCAGTTAATTTTTATATATTTACTCGTCGGAAAAAGAGAAAGATATGGATAAGGGGCACAGACTATTCTTCGTTTGAATGGACTTTAAAACAAAAACTGGACATCTTAAAAAATGATTAGAGGAATGGTAACATAGTTAAACAAGTGGGCCTTGTTTCACAGTGTAAAATTACGAATCATGCTGCAATAGAGGAATAAGAACAAAGATAGAACCTATTCCTGGGACGCTGATTCCATATGAAAAAGCCATTCCTCGCTATCTCTTACTGCTTTTGCTCTACTGGAGATTAATATTGAAACCACAAGTGCTAATTGATATGCAATAGAGGAATAAGAACAAAGATAGAACCTATTCCTCGGACGCTGATTCCATATGAAAAAGCCATTCCTCGCTATCTCTTACTGCTTTTGCTCTACTGGAGATTAATATTGAAACCACAAGTGCTAATTGATATGCAATAGAGGAATAAGAACAAAGATAGAACCTATTCCTCGGACGCTGATTCCATATGAAAAAGCCATTCCTCGCTATCTCTTACTGCTTTTGCTCTACTGGAGATTAATATTGAAACCACAAGTGCTAATTGATATGCAATAGAGGAATAAGAACAAAGATAGAACCTATTCCTCGGACGCTGATTCCATATGAAAAAGCCATTCCTCGCTATCTCTTACTGCTTTTGCTCTACTGGAGATTAATATTGAAACCACAAGTGCTAATTGATATGCAATAGAGGAATAAGAACAAAGATAGAACCTATTCCTGGGACGCTGATTCCATATGAAAAAACCATTCCTCGCTATCTCTTACTGCTTTTGCTCTACTGGAGATTAATATTGAAACCACAAGTGCTAATTGATATGCAATAGAGGAATAAGAACAAAGATAGAACCTATTCCTCGGACGCTGATTCCATATGAAAAAGCCATTCCTCGCTATCTCTTACTGCTTTTGCTCTACTGGAGATTAATATTGAAACCACAAGTGCTAATTGATATGCAATAGAGGAATAAGAACAAAGGTAGAACCTATTCCTCGGACGCTGATTCCATATGAAAAAGCCATTCCTCGCTATCTCTTACTGCTTTTGCTCTACTGGAGATTAATATTGAAACCACAAGTGCTAATTGATATGCAATAGAGGAATAAGAACAAAGATAGAACCTATTCCTCGGACGCTGATTCCATATGAAAAAGCCATTCCTCGCTATCTCTTACTGCTTTTGCTCTACTGGAGATTAATATTGAAACCACAAGTGCTAATTGATATGCAATAGAGGAATAAGAACAAAGGTAGAACCTATTCCTCGGACGCTGATTCCATATGAAAAAGCCATTCCTCGCTATCTCTTACTGCTTTTGCTCTACTGGAGATTAATATTGAAACCACAAGTGCTAATTGATATGCAATAGAGGAATAAGAACAAAGATAGAACCTATTCCTGGGACGCTGATTCCATATGAAAAAGCCATTCCTCGCTATCTCTTACTGCTTTTGCTCTACTGGAGATTAATATTGAAACCACAAGTGCTAATTGATATGCAATAGAGGAATAAGAACAAAGGTAGAACCTATTCCTCGGACGCTGATTCCATATGAAAAAGCCATTCCTCGCTATCTCTTACTGCTTTTGCTCTACTGGAGATTAATATTGAAACCACAAGTGCTAATTGATATGCAATAGAGGAATAAGAACAAAGGTAGAACCTATTCCTCGGACGCTGATTCCATATGAAAAAGCCATTCCTCGCTATCTCTTACTGCTTTTGCTCTACTGGAGATTAATATTGAAACCACAAGTGCTAATTGATATGCAATAGAGGAATAAGAACAAAGATAGAACCTATTCCTCGGACGCTGATTCCATATGAAAAAGCCATTCCTCGCTATCTCTTACTGCTTTTGCTCTACTGGAGATTAATATTGAAACCACAAGTGCTAATTGATATGCAATAGAGGAATAAGAACAAAGATAGAACCTATTCCTCGGACGCTGATTCCATATGAAAAAGCCATTCCTCGCTATCTCTTACTGCTTTTGCTCTACTGGAGATTAATATTGAAACCACAAGTGCTAATTGATATGCAATAGAGGAATAAGAACAAAGGTAGAACCTATTCCTCGGACGCTGATTCCATATGAAAAAGCCATTCCTCGCTATCTCTTACTGCTTTTGCTCTACTGGAGATTAATATTGAAACCACAAGTGCTAATTGATATGCAATAGAGGAATAAGAACAAAGGTAGAACCTATTCCTCGGACGCTGATTCCATATGAAAAAGCCATTCCTCGCTATCTCTTACTGCTTTTGCTCTACTGGAGATTAATATTGAAACCACAAGTGCTAATTGATATGCAATAGAGGAATAAGAACAAAGATAGAACCTATTCCTCGGACGCTGATTCCATATGAAAAAGCCATTCCTCGCTATCTCTTACTGCTTTTGCTCTACTGGAGATTAATATTGAAACCACAAGTGCTAATTGATATGCAATAGAGGAATAAGAACAAAGATAGAACCTATTCCTCGGACGCTGATTCCATATGAAAAAGCCATTCCTCGCTATCTCTTACTGCTTTTGCTCTACTGGAGATTAATATTGAAACCACAAGTGCTAATTGATATGCAATAGAGGAATAAGAACAAAGGTAGAACCTATTCCTCGGACGCTGATTCCATATGAAAAAGCCATTCCTCGCTATCTCTTACTGCTTTTGCTCTACTGGAGATTAATATTGAAACCACAAGTGCTAAAGTAATATTTAAAACTAGCAACCCGCAGACTCCCGCGCAAGCGTGAGTAAATAGGTTAATGTGTTTAATTCACTCTAACTACAGTGGTTACTAATTAGCTAGCTTATCTGACTATTTTTAAAAAGTCATCCTTCCCCCTCCCCCAAGGGGTGAGGATGAACTTGAATATCATGAAAACTGATGCAGTCAAACTCAACCACCTCGAAAACTAGGAATTCAACACTAATATCTGCTGTTTTCGATTATTGTTAAAATCTCGCCACCTCCCTGGGGAGTGGAGTATGACCTTGAATTGGATTAAAATTGTCACTATTCATCTCAGCGACCCCCAAAACTATGAATCAACTCTAATATTGGTCGTCTTCGGAGGGAGCGGAAACTTTTGTGCGAGGGTGGGCAAATTATTTAGAGCACGAGGGCGCACAATATATAAATACGGGCCTGCTCAAACCATATCAAAAAAAAGTGACCGCCGTTATCTATTTCGGTTTAATTTACTTTGTGATAAGTGTTGGAGCAGGGAATGATAATTTTCACCACTTCCAGTTTAAACAGACACACAAAATTTGAGACAAAACTCATTGTTAGGACGTTGAATCTGTCAAAAATAATAATAATAATAATTTTCGATATTTCTTGTCACTTTTGCTCTGTGGAAATAAATGACAGCGGAAGTACTAAATTCCAGTCATTTCTAGATTTCGGTAGAGTATCACGGTTAGTAATGGTATATTGTCTTGAGACCACGAATCGATTTAAAAAAAAAAAAAAAAAGTCTTATTCTATGGCGATCAACGCTGAAACCGGAAACTACTGACTGAATAGAGGGCTAACAAAGGAGATGGAATCTACTATTGAGACGCTGAATCGATTGCAAAAAACGTTTTGAATATCTGCTGCCGTTTTTTCTCCATGGAAATCAATACTGAAAGCAAAAATACTAGTAAATTTCAAAGACTTCCGGCTTCCGTAGTGTATTGCGGGTAGTATGTTGTCCTGAGACGCTAAATCGATTACAAAAACCCGCTTATCATTATCTACTGCCGTTTTTGTTCTATAATGATCAGTTAAAATCATAAATGGTTGATTTTTACCACATCATGTTTGAATAGAGGGTGAACGAACACGAATCCTATTCTTGAGACGCTAATCGATTGTGCAAAACAGCGTCCCGATATCTCATCCGTTTTTGCTTTGATACCTGTCAATAGACAGACATAGCCTGTACTTCTGACCCTTATGCATAGCGCAGTTGGGAAATCTAAAAACGAACAGACTCTTTAGTAAAAATCTGGATGTATATCTGCCGTGACACTCAAATTCAGAATTCAACCCTTGGTGGGAACAATGTAATTTGGATCCTATGTAAAAATGCAGTTTCACGCCTTAGACGTTGTAATGCCAAAGAACTCAGTCTGCAATAACACTGCATCTACTGAGAACAGACTTTAGCAGATTTCTGACTTGGTCTTCCTAAAAGCGCAATTTCGTGAGGATTGCAAAACAGTAGGCAAACCTTCAAGCAAGTATCCCCCCCCCTTTTTTTTTTTTTTTTTTTTTTTGCTTTCATATACACTCCACTTAATGTATCTCATTAAATGTAAAATAAATCACTCAATTAATATTTCTGTTCTGTATCTGTAAGCAACGTTGTAGCCGCACTGGAATGCTGCTTCAAACAGTATCGGGTTTAGTATGAGGGTAGACGGCTGGCTGTTCGCACTCACTACATGACGCTGCCATTGTGGTGTTTATCCAGCGTCGTAAAGACAAGTATGGAGCTACTAGAAAGAAAAATGTAGTAGCGAACTCCGGTCTAGAGAAACTAAGTATTAGCGGTGAAGCTCCAAAGGAATGCCACACGCCAGCACCTAAGTCGTTGCACCAGGAATTAAATTTATAAGTACGTACTGTATTTATACAGTAACTATTTAAGATTTTTAACTTAGTGAAAACTATCTAATACTCAATATTGTTACGCTACAAACCTCCAACCAATCGTGCGCTGCCTGCATTTTGCCCTCGATGGCATTTTGAGCCTTCTTCATAACGGTTAAGTTGTCAGCGTCCCATTCGTCCTCGTCATACGTTGTCAGTTGCAGAACTCGGATGATTTCGTTGATTTCGTCGGTCATTCGCTGGGCGAGGTAGTTGCGGTTCTCTGCTGCCTCTTCCGCTCCTTTACCTCCTGAAAACACAACAAACAACAATTACATTTAATTTGTTCATTGCGGCCTAATGGGAACGTCGGTGTCCTCGTTACAAGCCAAGTTAATGGCTTCAACTTTTTGCGTGAACAAGAACTGTTAAGCTAAAAGCATTAAAAGGTAAAGAAGTAAACAGTTAAAAAAAAAAAAAAAGAAAAAAAAAGTAAACCACATAGAAAGCTGAGAAATATAACAAAAAATCGCGGAAGAGCAAAGACAGTCAAAATAATAAATAGCACTATATAAAAGTAATACAGTAACAATAAGCAGTCTTCTTTGCTGGTACAGGAGCTAGCGCGTGTGCCATTCGTGTTCGATGTTTTAGTTTCAATTTCCGGTCAGAGTATATCAAACGCACTATAGTTTTACCTAAACTCTACAACTGGTCTTATTGGCATTCCTGCTGACAAATGAAATAACTTCATTTAAAGTGCTATGAACAGTTCGTAGGCAAAAATACAGCACTATGTTAAAACCATTATATAATCATTTTAAACACATCAGAAAATTTAATGAATATTAGGGCAAGTTAAGGCCTTTGTCAGGAGGTTAATATATTTAAATTATAAGGTTCAAAGTGATTTATAAAACAAGATAAAATTTTAAAAAAGTCAATTTGATAATATATCATTAACAGAACTACGAATATTAAAGTTTCATTTAACTACCATTTAAAAGAATGAGTCAATCTTGCTTAAAATTGCACATCCGTCATGCAAAAAATCTTGCTCTCTAACTCATGAGTTCCTTAGAAATAATCACTTAATGCAACACAGTAATGTCCTTTCCGATGCTTCATATGTTTCTTCAAGCAATTGGTTTATTCACTATCGGCTTCCTGGGCCTGATATAACCTTCTGCACTTTTTTTGTCCCCTAACCTTCCGTGGGAATTTTGCAAATCCTGTCTCCAGTTAGGGTACAAAAGCATCACCGCGTGAAGGCGAAGCGAGGTGCGTTGAGAGAGACAAGAAGTTTCCTCTCTCGAGATCCACTACTGAATTGCACTTCACCACTCTGTTGGTATCCTCTACCCTAAATCCAGAATATGATGGTTTGGACACCCTTGAAGAATGGAGATTAACAGTACCAAGGATCATGGAAGAATAAGAAAAAAGAAAATGAGATCTTTTAGTTTAACGTTCCACGGTTACGTCTGTTTGGCTAAGGGATGCGGATGATTTAGGCAAGTGAATGATGATGAAAGAATTGGTGGAATGAGACTGTAGAAGGAAACGGGAGTATCCCGAGAAAACCCATCACAAGGACCAATTATAAGATATATGAAAACAAGAAGTGTGAAGTGGCAACATGTGGGGAACGATAGAAGAAGGAGGAGAGGCCTTGTGACCACCCAGACCTGGCGACATGCTGGAACGAAAGGCTGAGTAGCAGTAATAACTAACTAGTTTACATTAACAAACCTTTTTGAATTAAAGTGTATCTTTATAAATCTTCATATTCATGAACGATTACATTTTTCTCTTGAAGGTGTGCACGTTTTTATAATCTCAACTGTACGAAGAAGTGTTTATATTCAAATGAAATACGAATACTTCCATTGAAAAACATAAGATCCGCCAGAAACTAAATTTGAACTACTAGACTATCAGAAACATTAAACTGAATGAGTTTAATTTAAAGAGAATCCCTCACTGGGCGCACCCACGGGAGAAGTCCACCGGATTCGAACCCCTGCACCCTAAAAAAAACTTCCTAACTCAACATACATCTGCACTCTTTCTCAATAAAACTATACAATACGGATATGATAGATAAAGCATGAAAATTTGATCTTACACTTCATCTGTACTCGTTCTCTTATAAATACACTCTACTTTTAGTTTCTTGGTGGCTGAGCGGTTAGCGTACGCGCCTTTGGCGTGGGTAGCCCAGGGCCGATGCCCGGCAGGAGCTCATATGGTTCGGATTCCACGTTAATCAGTAGGTCTACGTCTCATATAGCCTCGCTGCTCAACGGAACATTAAACTCAACTCAACCCAACTCAACAACAATCTAGTTCTATCATTTCTTCTGAAAATATACGTCGAAGTATTTTACAATTATTTATCGTCTTCTCGGGTGCAGAATAATACATGCTCAATACTATATAGCCTATGGCTTGTACAATTTGACATCCCCACCCAAAAGCATGGACCTCTCCGAACAAAAATTTGTGGATGCATAGCTCGTGTCTGACATTCTTTAAATAATTATACTTGTAGTTAATTGATTAGGACATTATCAGTACTACTATAGGGTACTGTAATTGTTGTTTTTTATTAAGCGCCCCGTCTTAGTACCGAAGCTATACCACACGTTAACCTCCAATATAAAGTGCAATCCGAACAACCGTAGTGCGTGTTAATTTCAATTCTCTCCCAACGCGAATCATACCTAAGACCCTATGTGCCAAAGGCTTGTATGCTAGTCACTAGATCAGCTGGAAGACTTTGTAGGCTGTTCCAAACTTTCATAGATTAGAGCTTTTGAAATATAGAAAGGGATTTGAATATAGAAACAATGTATTACCTTGAGCAATGATCTGAATAAAGATCTTCATACTGCAAATGAGAATTGGGGCCAGGGTCTTTACTTGTTCCAAGCAACGAACAAGAATCTCCCGATGTACCTGATGAGTCAGTTCTTTCTGTCGAGCTCCAACTTCTCGTGACACCTACAACAAAATAAACAGAACAAAATAAACTGCCTGTAATTTAATTTGTAAGATTACCTGTTATCTTATAGATTAAACATGCAAACAATATAGGACAGCAGCTTCCCGACTATGGTTTTCTGGCGTGTGCCGTCGATCTATATACAAAATAAAGAGGGACTATTGTGTTTTAATAACTCTTCAACCACCCGACGACCGATCTCCATCAAATTTTCAACATCGATCAGGTTCGGTTCTGGGATAGTTTTTATCATTTCACTTCAACCTTAGAACACAGGAGAAGGGGAGGGGGATTATATATATATAAATGATTGAAAATGACCGATATTACTGTGGAATCCATAATATTTGGAGTCACTGAGACGAAAAGTGGTACTTTCGATGCTGTTTAAATCCAAATTCAGCTCCCATTAGTACTCCTAAGGGAGGGGGGTGACATGTAAAAATAACTGAAAATGACTGATATTATGCTGAATTGATAGTTTTAGAGGTTCTTAAGTTGACTGTTGACAGTTTTGGTGTCCTTTATGGCCAAAATGAAACTATTCTTTCCGTGAGACGAAAGGGCATTCTGATAGTAACAAACATTTCAAGAACTCGGCACAAGGCTGTTAACAGAAACAATGTAACACGAAAGATTTTGTGGTAGTGTCTTCTGTTATTTTCAACTGCTAGTGTGATTTTACATGTATTTTGATTGTTTTGCTTTCTTCGCAATTAACCCGACAGCCCAAGGGACGCCTCGGATGCACCCTGGTCAACTTTCAATGCCATTATTCTTAATAGGTATTTCGTGTCGTGTCCTGCGCTCTAGAATTCTCTATTTCCTTGAAATACACCCTCTGGTTGAGTTTCCTAAGGTTTTTTTCTTTACCTAAGGAAAAATAGGGTTATTTTTTACACTAACGTAAAGGCCCAAGGGGTGCCTCTGAGGCTCCTATTGAAGTATGTACTTTTCTAATTATTTGATACTGTTCATTGTTTATTATCATTGACAAATGATTTCATAGCAAAGTAGTGACTAGCCTTTCCAATTAATGACGGAAAATACAAATGGTCGCGGTGGGTTCAGGTAGCTTCTATATGCAGCAGGGAGTCTCAAAGGCACCCCTTGGGACTTTTAAGGGTAAAATTAGCATGGACTTTCTAGGGTTAAAATAATAATTATCCCTGTCCAGACATCTTCGAAAGTTAATGCAGAATAAATAAGAGACTCTATTCTGTAATTGTAATTGTATACACCACAGCGAATTTTCTTCTAAGACTTTCTTTCAGGATTTTTGACCCACCTTTTACAAAGTTATATTGGCTTTCTATTTCTTTTCTTATCCCTACATATCAGTGAACATTTTCCAGCTAAGTCACCAGTTCAAGAGTTATAAGAAATTAAAAATGATCTCTTAAAATTAAAAACAAACAAATAAATAAATAAATAAATAAAAGTACACAGTCACGATTACTGAATAAAACTGCTATCAATTAATTTTACACAACGAGTCCCTAGGAAAGAAAATAGCACTCGATAGTTTATTCTATTTACAGTAGATACGGGAGAATTAGTATCTAAGAACATTTCGAACAAATTGTTGGTTTGCTTAGAATTTAAACTTATTTCTAAATTTCAGATGTTAAACTTGCAGCTAGAGTCATTTTACTTATAGTAAACTATAATTTCTGGAAACACTTTGTACTTCCTAGTTTTCTGCTCTCCCCTGGAGCTTAGATCACAAGGTTAAAAACTGGAGAAGGAACAATAAAAATATCACCAAGCAGTGCGAAAACACACCTTGTTCATACTGTTGGTCACTCATATAATGGTGGAACAGCATATTGCATTGCGATTTCAATTTGTGTATTCTTTTCTTTGAAATGGAAAGCTTCCACTTCATAGTTTTTATTTGTATGTAAATTTTGTTTGTATTTCGCAACTACTGTCTTCCATTCCTTACTCAACAACCCCTTATCAAAATTCGTCTTTGAATTTCTTAAACAGCTGAACAAATTTTCGAATGTGAGTCTCAATTTCATTTCCAGTCCCGAATAAAATTACTGAATCATCAACATTGTGTTATGTTTCTTTCAAATATTTCGACAGTCTTGATACCTGGTATTCTGCTTTGGCGTCTGTAATAT